>NC_083767.1:13609422-13744422 GCF_963514075.1 Conger conger
AAAAATGCTGTACGATACATGGTTCTGGGCCTGATGCAAACATAATCAATGCTAGTTTTGTCACCATGTGTTCAGTAGGTCAGAGAGGTTGTAGGTCCTCTCTCCATCTCTCTCTCTGTCTCTCTCTTTCTCTCTCTCATATGCTCTCACCTTCTCACCCTCAATGTGGGTTCGTTATCGTTTATTTCCTTGCATATTGCCTGTGTAATCCTTGTACCAATGCTCATCTACAACAAGACTGAAGCCTTCCAATTTCTCCTCTCTCTAACAATCTTAATCTGATAATCATTTAAAATAAGCTCAAATAAAACATATGTAATCCACGTTTGTCCTCTCAGCTTCTCAGTGGCTTGTGAAAATCAACTGTGTGCATGTGTGCGTGTGTTTGTGTGTATATATGCGTGAGTGTCAGTTGCTCCATATCCAACAAACTGTAGTCACTTTATCAGTGGGTTTTAGCCTGTATATCCGATCGCACATTTGGGGATTTGTGGCTACATTTGTCTAAATGCCTGAAACGAAGACATCTGCTGCGAATGGCTTTAATTAGTTAAGAGCTTATGTACTTCGATCCTTATGTGTCACTATTGCATTGTCGTGAATATAGCGTGAGTCGTGGGTAAACAGCACCAAGAGGGGATCACATCTGTAGCTGGTGTAGAGAAAAAAAGGGTTCTGATGGCTCCGTTACATGTTCTGTTTATTGTCGAATGGAGGGAGAGTTGTCCTTGCAGATGGCTGGGTGGCAGGTTGGGGCGCGAGCAGGTGTAATTGTCTCCGCTGAAACCAGAGCTGGACTGATGTGTCTATCCGTCTCCAAATGTGTGTTTACGCTGCGGACCTCACACAGTGCGGAGTGTTCGCTAGAGGGCCGAGTGTCTGGAAAAGAGATGGTACCGTGCTCTATTTAAGGCGCTAATCTGTTGAACATCTTCGTTTAAATCTTTTATCGACTTTCAGGACGACAAATACAACATTTCTATTTGGCCGCGGTTCGTTTACAGTCCGTTGGGAGCTGTGTGTGGTAGGTGGGAGGTCGGGGGAGAGGGGTTTGAAAAAACTCTGCGCGGATTTGGCCTCCCTGTGCTTTTACGTGTGATTTGTGATTCAATATTGACTGTACTCTGTGAGCGACTTCCATAATCTGTCAGTGGCAGGAAGGAAGTCATTATGAGCATTTATTACCTGGGCAGACCCCCTCATGCACACACGTACAGCCTAAAAGTGTAACCGTCGTGTGTCACACACATGGGTTACAATTACAATTTTATGGCTTTTATGGACTTTCCATATGTACAGGGGTGAAACAAAACAATGACCTGCAGTCCTTCTGTACAGCTTTTTAACTTAGCTGGGTGGTTTAGCCTCTGTTATATATCTACACACTTAATTCTTCTTCATTTGAGCATATTTGGGTCAAGGCGCGGTGATTTGTTTACCCATGTCTGGTCTGTGGTTTTTCATTTTTAGATATTCTCTACCAACAACACTGAGTGTGCGAAGCTCCTGGAGGAGATCAAATGCGCTCGCTGCTCGCCTCACGCCCAGGTGCTCTTCCACTCGCCCGACAATGACAAAGGGCCTCGCAGGGAACCCGACCTGCCCCGACTGTGCCACGACTACTGTAGGAACTTCTATTACACCTGCAGAGGACACATACCAGGTGAGGCTGCGACCGACGTGCCACTCGCAACACTAACCTCACCTTCCCCCGCAGGTCCGGATGACATCACTGAGGAGCAAGATCCTCCCAGTCTCAGACCTAACAGAAATGAGCGCACACCTTTAAAAAGTGAACGTATTTCTTACGTGGGAAAAGTTCTAGACGCGGGAGGGGGAGGACGAAATAGCTCAGGTTATCTTTGTTTCGCCATACTCCTTTCAGAACAAAACCTGACCCTTTTGTGGTCGGGTTCTGCTGTCCTTTTATTTCCAGCATGACTGATGAACTAGCATTCAGCCGATTGCAGATGGTTGGCAGGCGTTCAAGAAACAGACAATTTAATTAATTAGCTCTTCTCATAGCGCTGCCAATTAAGAGCAACTGCCCCTCATGCTCTTCTCTATTCACACTGAGCCCTGTAGCAGAGAAGCCTATTAACGTCGGTTATGGCCAGCAGCGGTAAATTTGTCTCACAGCGCGTATTAGCCCACTAGCTTGAGCTGCATATTCATGTGAGTGGCGTATGGGGCTTTTCAGTGGTAAAAGAGAAATTAATCTTGCTTGATTATGAGAATACCAGGATGACTGTCCTCCAGCCAAAAACAGCTGGATAGACAGCAGCGCTAACCAATAATCCATAACGTCCAAGACTGCAGATTCCCGCTCTTCGCTGTGTTTAGCCAGAGGGAAAGCTCCTTACATTAGTTTCAGAGATAGGGGCCGACAGACTACAAGTAGAATGGAGCACTTGCTTCATCAATAGTGTTTAGATAGATGTGATTGGCCTGGATTGTGACTGTGCCTACCTGTTTCTGGGAACTGACAGAATAATGTGGTTTGTGATGGCAGTGTTCCTTTGAGGACTTAGCTACAACCAATAGGCTGTGCAATCGTGCTGTAGTACAGTCAATGGTATGCTTCTTTTTGTGAAGCAGCGCAACCTTTTTTGGCGAGCGTCTAGGGTCTGATGTAAGCGTCGCTGTGGTGTTTGGAGATGCAGGAGTCCACCCTGTGGTCTAGACAGTACTGACTCTGACAAACACCGCACTACACCGGGAGAGCTCAGAGAAAACATTCCCCCCTGACACACACACACAGAGGCTCTCACACACACACACGCACACACACACACAGACACGCACATGCATATCACTCCTATGTTTTCTTTGGTAGTAAATTTAAAGAAATGTAAACACAATCAGGGAAGTGTTCTGGAATCCCAAACAGAGAGTACACGAGGGAGACTGGGCCTTGGACGTCATTTGTGCAAGACTGGGTCTATATTTCATCCAAGACCTGAAAATATAATTGGGAAGGAGATTACGGTATTGCCGAGACGTATTCTTTTTCCACAAATATTGTCTTTAAAGAGCCGTTTCCTGCACTTTAGCGCGTCCAGAGGGATAACATGACGAGGACACACAAGCCAGGTCGACAGACTACGTACCCATAAAAGCTTACGATTCAACAGACATGCAAACACAAAAGCGTCCAACATGCAAAACACCATAATCACACACACATGCGTACACACGCACGCTCCCACAAGCGCAAACACACACGCGCGCGCATGCCGTCACACATTCCTCCGCGTAATGAAATAAATCCTTGGGAGAGAAGGACGAGGGTCACACTCCCGCAGACGCTGGAAGGGTAGAGGAGGCAGGGAAGTGACAGCGCACGGGCGAAGAGTTAACTCGGAGCACCGAGGAGAACAGGCTGGAGCCAGAGGAGCCTCGCTCCCCAGATCAGCATGTGGTGACGAATGACACATTTATTTTTCTACAAAGTTTGTGTATATGTAAAACTGCTGAAGTGCATCAAGATGTCAAGTGCTCTGGGTGGCCACCCAGGTTGTTCTGGAAGATAACCAGATGGAAGTATAACTTTAGTGCAGGGCTGTGAGCAGACTTTTTGGGCGATACAATAAAACAGGGGGGAGAATTGTGGACGGGCAGGCAAAGCCGTGAAATTCTCTCCCATATGTTTATGGAAGCAGTTAAACATATGCTGTCCAAATTGGACGGTTCTTCTCTTCATATAGTCCACTGTCCTGGCTGTGCAGTGATTGACATGCAGTGCATTCAGCAATCACAACATCAATCAAGATTCACAATGTAAGAATAGGAAATGGTTTAATTAGAAGTAAGAGTCGCCCAATATATGCAATTTAATAGTGAAATGAAATAGAAGTTGAGAAACAATATCTACAAGTGAATAAAATGTTACTTAGAAATATGCAAGTTTAATTTAAGCCATTAATGAAGGTCTGACTGGAAATGAGAAACAAGTAGGAGAGTAGGAGAGATACAGAGGTAGGTAGGAGATTATGTAAATCTCCTGAAAAACAGATTTCACAATTATTGGCACCCCTGCTTTAATACTTTAATACCACCACAAAGATGACAACCAAGAATCTTTTCCTATAATTTCTGATGAGGTTAGAGAACACCTTTGGAGAGAATTTTGACCATGCCACCATTGATATTCTTAGGTTTGTGCTTACGGACTTAAGTTCCGACCACATGTTTTTCATGGGATTTAAGTCTGGAGACTGAGATAGCCATTAGCCATAGAAGTAAATGGATGTTGTTCTCACTTGACAATTTGTCTTGCTGGAAAATCTACCGATGGCCAAGTCTCAGCTTCCTAGCACAGACAACCAGATTTTTTTGCAAAAATTCCAGGCACCGTCCCATTACCAGACTTCTGATGGTCAATTACCATCTGTCTCTTCTGAATTGTTTTTGGCTTTTCCCATGCTGATGGATGACAGATGATAAAATGGATTTTGAATGCTTTTTATACTCTATTGAAAATGGGAAGTGATGGAATGACACAATATAGTTCTTTTAGACTAAGATTAACCAAATTAAGTAAAATTGGAATGCCAATTTCACTTTGTTTGATTTTATTTACAACAATTGTTAGGGGTGCCAATAATTTTGACACCTATGGTTTTCAGAAAAGCTAAGATTACTTGATAAAAATAAAAAAAAACATTGATTAATTCGAGTACTTGTATTGAAATTTAGAAGTTTTCCCATATGTTTGAACATAACAGATTATTATCTGTGTTACTTATTACATGCAGCCTTTTTTCTTATTTTTATGAAGGGTGCCACAAATTCTGGAGCTCACTGTATATCCTAATTTTCTACAGCTGTATCAGTTTCAGTGCTCAGAATTGATAATAGCTTGTACATGTCTATGATATGACTTTTGGGCGAGTTCGTTTTCTAGTTATTAACAAAAGATTGGACTATAGATTATGCATTTTTTGCACACGACTGAATTGCAGTCATAACTCAACTCACAAGATCGTAACTCAACGACTATGAATTAATGCATCACATTAAAACAGATTGAAGTACAAAGTTTTGTTCAAACTATTATCTAAATTGCTTTTCCCATTCGCATAATCATTGCTTTTCTCTGACACAAAAAAATCGATACAATTCTTGTACTGCCATTATGCAATATCCTAGAAGGGCTGAGAGACCAATATTATTCATATAAACTATACGCTAACAGCACTGGGTGTTTAATTAATTACCTTCACCGGCAGTGAAAAAAAAACATTTCTGCCCTCTTTCACAAGTAGGGCAAGTGCTAAACGCCATTGCTCAAAATGTTCCGCTCTCCATAAAGATATTTAATGACCAGGAAGGAGAGAGGAAGTCACCACCTGGTGCACAGTGAACTTTTCGCACTTTGGGTAACCCCACGCCGCACCAGAAGTCCCAGTGCTGCACAGCCAAGGTTTGTGACCGGCCAGCGTGGGGGTGGGGGGTGGGGAGCTTTCCATCACTACGATGTGTGGACATGTTTTTTGGGGAGCGTGTTATCGTTTCGGGTTTACCGTTAGTCAGCTCTCTTTTCAGTGTGGGGGGTTTTCAGCCAAGATGAAGGAAAAACGCTGGCCCTGTTTGTGTTTTTATCGCTGGTATATTTGTCCTCTTCCTCTGGCGGTTTGGACAAGGGAACTGATACGGGCAAGGCTGTTTTTAGTTCACATGGGTTTTTCGGATCTCGTGTGAGCACCCTATACACCATGCACTCTGCAAAACAAGAGTGGCAGAATTCTTAGAAACACAATCGAACCGCCATGTTAGCCTCAGGTACAACAGGGCACCCGACCATCATCTGACCTAATTCTGCAGTAGCCCTCCAAAAGGAGCACTGGTTTGGTCAGGGCTTTGTGCTAATTTTGGCCAGTGACCAGAGTCTTATAGACTGTTAAATCCAGACCTAAGAAATGTCGTCCATTGCGAAAAAAAAGACAATTTGGGCAGTGACCTCACGTTTTTTCCACTCTGAATTTTAATCAAGGGAACCGTCGAACTCTCAGAAGGGGCGATGTTCGGGAAATATGTCAGTGTGTCAGTACATCGGGGGTTGCTGCGGAACGGCAGTAGGCCCCACACACCTCATCCAGTTGGTATCCTGCTCTGTGTTTCTGTGGAGCACAGCCTGGGGGGGGTGCATGCCTGCATACCAGCGGGTGTCTGCACCAGTGCTTGTGTCTTTGTTTGCATGGTTTGTTGGGCTCCGCTGAGCCATTGATTGGCCTGAATGAACTCACGCAGCCCTGAAGCCTGATTTATGGCAGCACAACTCCGAGACCTGTGGTTTTGCAGCTGTAACCCCGTAAGTCCAGAACCGCGCACCCCCTGAATTAGGGGTCACACTGGCTTGAGGGGACTTCATTTAGCTTTTTTTTTTTCAGTAGATACTGAATGCATGCCCCACAATCCAACCTTGTATCTCTGTAACCATTTCTCACTATTTTGTCTTTAATAAGAACTGTTCCAGGCTGACGTGGATGAGTTCTGCCAGTACTATGGGAGGAGAGAGAGTGGGCTTTGCTTCCCAGACTTTCACAGAAAGCAAACGCGCGGGCCAGTCTCCAACTACCTAGACCTGGACGAGTATGAAAAGATAGAGGACATGAACAGGTTTGTTTTACACGAACGTTTGCTTATTTTCAAGGTTTCTGTAGCTGTGAAGTTGTGTGCGCTCATGGGTAAAATAATGTTTTTGAATGGAAACCCTAGCAGCCGCAGTGTCTTGGCACCGTAACCTGCAGGTTGGGGCGTTTTTGAAACGGCGTGTGTGTACAAGAGCCCTCTCTGGCCCTTTTATTCCCCGCAGATCACTGCTGATTCAGAAGTTGGAAAACTTTAATTGCGCCTTGATAGGTTCCTGCCCTGAAGCTTGGTGACTCTGACTAGCGCAGTTAGGCATTGACCTTTTTCATGAATGGCTCGGGGCCAGAACCAGAACGCATGCTCTGGAAGCCCGATAAGACAAAGAGACGGGACACCTGACAGAGACCCGCTATCTCAATGGCAACCAGCGGGGAGCCGGACCGCGTTCCCCATTAATGGGGTTACCCAAATAGCCCCCTCGCTCAAAAGAAAGAGCGCAGTAATTACATAGAGTAATTGCGCTCGGTTTGTTTGAGCGGAGATAGAGGCCCGCTCTTTGCAGACATCGATCTAATGGGGAATCTTAGTTCTCTGGAATGGGTTTCTTTTTTGTTACGCTCCAAAGCGGCGGTTCTCTCTGTATCTCCAGGTAGAGACACATGTAGCCGTGTAATGACCACGGGGAGGAATTCCGCCGCGTTTGGAAGCGCTCTGTAAAGTGCCGTCCTTATTGGGGATGCATTCTGATTCTCTTTAGCGCGCCTCCCACTTGAAAACATTCATTCCATTGAAATAGAAAGCAAAGCAGCACTTCTGGCTCCAAACGCTGCGGGGAACAGCCAATCTCATGTGAAACCTTTGGGCTTGAGCGATATTATTGAGATCAAAGAAGCACGTCTTTCTGTGTCAGTCACACACTCATTTAAGTATGCTTCTTGACTGAAAATCAATCAAAACAGTCCTATAATTTACGCAAAAAAATATAATGCTCCCCCTTAGGACTGAATGTTATGGTCTGGAGTCTTTCCATTCAAAAGGTGAACTACAGATGTCTTTTTACTTGACCCCATCTTGATTAGAGACAAGTGATGTGACGTACAGCTTTCAGTGCAGAGTCACGCCATGGCTGAAAATTCCTTTCAATGAGTTCAGGAAGGAGACTGTTATTAATCAAGCAAGACACATGCTATGCATGAGGTTTGATATTCCCACATCACAAGACTTTATGGTTATTGACATATTTGGTTTACAAGTCAAACAGCCATTCCCTCTCAGCATGTCAAAAGTTCTGGTGGAGTGACACTTTGGTCACATCCAGTAACCTAAAAACTGTCAGTGAAAATGTGTTGTTACTATTACCAGAATTCCAGTCTTCAGTTTATATTTTCTTAATATTTCAACATTATTTGTCTATTGCTGTCCATTGAAGGGGCTCAACTTTGAGATACTGACCTGCTGAGAGAGATGTTGGCTACATCTTTTATTCAGACATAAATGGAGAGGCGTAAAATGAGATTCGACTTCGGCTTCAACTAGTGATTGATTATACATAAAATTGTGACTTGAAAGATGAAACTGCTAACCGATAGCTCTTTCTGGTAAGACTTGATTTCGGTCATGCCTAGTGCGGTTTACTCAGCTGAATTTGATCAATTAAAAATATTTTTTTAGGACAATGTTCGAGATAAAGACCTACTCTTTACTGAATTGCTTAACCCTTGTTTTGTCTCCACCCTGCCTGGCTCTTCAGAAAACACAAGCACAACTGCTACTGCGCCCAAGAGGTGGTGTCGGGCCTGAGGCAGCCTGTGGAGGTGGTGAACTGTGGAGATGGGTCCCAGCGACTCTTCATCCTGGAGAAGGAGGGCTTTGTCAAGATCCTCACCCACAACATGTTGCTCATCAAGGAGCCTTTTCTTGACCTCCACAAGCTGGTTCAGAGTGGGATAAAGGTGAGCACCCTTTCCATATGAGGTCTCTTCACGTAGAAAGCTGTAGATATGGGCTTCACAAACCTTCAAATAGCCTCCTATCACCCATATTGGGGATAAAGTTAGGATGATTCCAAGGACAGGGGGGGCCCTGAAAGAATTGTGCTGTGATTCTACGAGGATGAGGTGGCCTTGGGTGCTGGGGCCCCAATGTGAAATCTTCTCATGGGGGCCAGAATCCCTGGCAAAGACTGATACTATGTGGACCAGTCACTGGCTTGTGTAAAATCAAAGTCTCCAGCTCTCAATAGCAATGAGCCTATCGCTAGCTGAAATCATTGATAGCGCATGCTAGCTGTGCCCATTTTGGAGGTCCCTGAAGCCACACACTCGGATTGCTAGAATGCAGAGTATTTTTTAATTGGGGATTAATCTCTGATGGAGCGGAGGAGAGCTTTTGAGATAGTTGGAAATCGCTATCTCAGTAATTGTGCCTCAGGTGCTCATGGTGAATGAGGCCCTGCCAAAGAGCCCTAAAGAAGGCTGGGGGGTTTAAGGAGATGCCAGTCCATTTAGCCATCCATCATGTGGAATAACAAGCCTGAAGGAACAACAGTGGTCACGTGCATACGATTTATAGTCTTCTTATTGGTCTTTTTTATTTTCATTTACATGAGCAGATGTGCAATGCCTGAAAGTATGGCTGAAAGTAACATGATGCCACGCAATGATGTAGGTAGAACTTGAAATGAAGTTGAAGAGAGCTTGCTGCCCCAGTTATTTATGGTAAAGACAGGAAACCACTGGCATGTCTTTATTTTTTAGAATGATTTGCTCCCACCTGAGGTTTGTTCTTAGTGACCCCCCACCATCGCGGAAGCACGACCTTTGACATCATGTTGTAACTCAGCACAGCTCACCACCATTTCAGCCAGCTCAAGAAGAAACAAGCAGCACACCCGCACAACACAACCAAAAAATAAATAAATAAAAAGAAATAACATCACTTCTTTGTGTTAGACGCGTGTTACACATCTGGGCAGATTTCAATGGCCTGTTTGTGTGATTTTTTCTGTTGGTTCTATGAAAAGGCAGATATTTCTCCTGAATTATTTACTTTAACACATATCTCAATGTTACTTGAATTTTTAAGTTTATGTGGAGTCAGTTGACTAATGAGATAGCAATGAAATCCAGGGAGAGAGGTTGGTAGGGTTTTTTTTTCTTGGGCAGAAAGACACCCTATCATTTGCGGGCAAGGGCAGGAAGTGCAAAGTTATTAAATGCAATGCGGGTAGCAATGGCACTCCATGGTGGCTCGGGACAGCAAACAATTAAAAGCCTTTGAAAACAACCCGAAAATGTTACTGCGAGCGTTCCCCTTGAAACAGATCCACTTTCCGAAAGTAAATATTTGAATGCCGCACCATCTTGTTTTGGGCTTGTTGGTGTCTGTGGCCGGCACAATGGTCCGAGCTGGAGAGTGCATTGTTTAGATAGCGTCCCGAGACGAGGACATATTTTGACAGGAAGTTTACGCGGAGCACATCCTCCCCCCGCGGTCGTCAGGCGGAGATTACAGACCTGAGGCGCGGGCCGTGTAGCGGCTCTGCTGGGAAGCCTCTGCATCTCATCATCATTAAAGTTAATTGTTTCGGATAAAACAATCATTATGACGATTATAAGTGGCTTGAGCCGGGCGCCCCACGAGGCTCATTCCGCGATGCTGGCCGGGCCGTCGCTTCTGCCGAGAGGAGCGGGCGCGGAGTCCGAGTTTATCCGTGTTTATCCCAGGCTCGACCAACAGGACGTTAGCCCTTTGTGCTGATGTTACTCTGATTCTCTCAGGGGGACCAGGGCTTGAGCAAGGAAGGGGGGGAGATAGTGGTTTATCTGTCCATACGCACATGCTTTGATTTTAACGTTCTGTATTTCCTACACTGGAGTCCCTCAGCGCCAATTAACATTACTTCGTAATGTCCAAAAAACAATGAGGCGTTTTTTTGGAAAGCTCTCCCGTCAATGTGGGTGTTCCTCCGCTCTGAGTGTGCTCGTGCCGTTTTATGGCCGGGTCGTGCCATGTTTACCTTTTCCTAGAATACCGGAGTCTCCTTTTTCCACAAGGATGCATCTGAACTCCCAAGATCGCAAACTTACCCCCCACAAAGACGGCTTCTTATCTGTATTTTATGTACCTTAGCCTTCAAACGCTAACTTGTGTATTTTTTTTAAAAGGATTTATAAACTGCCGTCGAAAGACAATTTAGACACGTGTGGCGGATGCACTGGGTGTGTTTGGCTTGAGTTTGGCACGGGTGGTTTTAAACTTGGTGCATTTGATGTGGTAAAGCCAATTGCTCTCCTGCTAATAACCCAGCTGCGTGTGGTTTGTTATGGTGTCTTGGCGTTATTACTCCACCACACACATCTGGATTGCTTGTTTACCTCTTTCCAACTCAATATGACGTCTAATAGGAACACAGTGCAATAAAGCAAGCTTTATAGAGTTAATTAGCACAGGGGCTAGGCTAATCATCAACTGCTCTTTTTCCAAAAATAGTGGCCTCCACATTGAATTGATGCCACTAATAATGCACTCTTATTTTGAAATAGTTCTCATCTTACCCTAGTTATACAAATAATCTAAATACTGAATTTTACAGTGTAAAATACAATACAACATCTTGATTTGTATTCCTTACTAGATGTGGTTTATATAAATTTATACTGAATAGAGACAGTCTTTCATCATTTACAGTATATTCTTGTTGTATTCATGAGTATGGTAAGTAGAATCATATAGAAGAATAAACAGGAGACAGGTTTTAGATATGGCCTGACTGTAAATATGAACTCAAAGTACAGCCAGATAGTTCATAATGGTATGCTTTCTGTTTCAGACCAAGGGCTCTTTCACAGACCTCTCATGAGAACTGTAGTTATGACAGATTAAACAGATATTTTATTAGCAGCTATAAAACCAATGTGCAGGATTGAGGTCATAACTTAGCTACTAACATATTAAAATATGGATGAATGTGAGCTATATTGACATTTGCGCTCCGTTCAGCAGATTTCAACAGTACTGCCTTACTAAGGGCTAGCAACTGGAATCGTTTTTTGGTGTAATTTAAAAAAGTGTAACCATAATAAATAAGTAAATTATGCAACCTTTTTCAGTTATGTTTAGTCTCAATTCTGCATTCTGTTATAGAATGTAGAGCTGTATCATCTTTAATCCTCCATTTTATGATTAGCTTGTACATTCATATGTTAGGCTTAAGTTCACCTCTCTGGTTTTGTTGTGAGGGGGGCAGTCTGAATTAGTATGGATGGAAACAATCAGCCGTACATCACTCTGTGAAAATATCCTTTCACTTCCTTTTATAAAGACAATTGTGACCTTTTATCAAAGCAGCGTTGGGAAATACTGCGCTTGTTGCATTTCAGAGTTTTACATACATGTCTGAACTGTCAAAATGTTGACTGAAGTTGAATATGTGCTTGATTGAGAGCAATTGTAAAGCGGGGCATTTGGGGGTTGACAAGGTGAGGTGATTTGTAGACTCAAACTGAGGTGGGAAGTTAGCGCAGTGGCATCGCAGCCTATTGTCTGAGGATGAATCCGTGTCCTCCCATGACCCACGACTAGCACAGGGTCAGAGCAAAGGCTTCTGGGAAGCTGAGATGCTGGGGGCATTCCCCCTCTCCAGGGAGGACAGTGAAGGGAACGAAAAACGATCTTTCAGATGGCACGAATGTGACACCGGTGGCAGATTGATGGCTTAGGGTGTGGTCGTCACTACGGGGGTTGGGAGTGATCTTATATTACCTCATCTCTAACAGGCTGGGGAGTCAGGCAATGGCTCTGTTAACTCTGCCTCCCAACTAAAATCTCAGGAGGTCATTTTAAACATTCTTGACATATAAGCCTAACGTTCTGTTCATTCCTTTCTCTTTTTTTTTGTAAAGAAAAAAAGAAAAAAGAAAGCTGAAAAAAAAGCATGATTGCCTTGCCCAGGGACTGAAAAGATATAGCTGCTTATTAGAGCTAACTATGAACAGACCACCGGAGTGGTGACAACTGATGCAGTTGCCCCCGGGGGTAAAGGTTTACGTATTACACAAGCAATTTCACTGTTTTCTAAACACGGTGCCAAGACAGTGGGAGTTGGCAGCTTCCACCGTGTTTACTTTTTTTCCGCTCTTTTTTCGGGCTCCGCGCGGATTGGAAATGACTGAGGATTCTGGAGTTTTTGTGTCTTCCATGAACTGGGAGTGAGCTAATAAATTCTGTAGGCACTTAAAGCAGCCCCCATTGATACCCCCAAAGATTATGTCCACAAATCACGGCACAAAAGGGCTGTAAGGGCTGGCCTCTGCTGGCTCACGAATACAAACTGCGCACACTATAACCCCAAAGAGAGGGAGAGGCCTGGCTCAAGTCAAACGCTTTATAATCGTTTCTGATGCACTAGTCAAGGAGGGAAAGAGCGAGAGAGAGAGAGAGAGAGAGAGAGAGAGCGAGAGAGAGGGGGGGCACAGATAATCCTTGGGAATGCTGAGAGAGAGAGAAGGAGGGAGAAAGAGACAGAGAAAGAGAGAGAGACAGAGAGGGGGCTGGCTTTGGTTCCAGCTGCAACAGAGTAAAGAACATAATTAACTTCACCATTCTTTGTGTTTTTCATTTGACTGCAGGGAGGAGATGAAAGAGGCCTTTTAAGCCTCGCATTCCATCCCAATTACAAGAAAAATGGAAAGCTGTACGTCTCCTATACCACCAACCAGGAGCGATGGGCTATTGGACCGCACGACCACATTCTTCGAGTGGTGGAGTACACCGTCTCCAGGTAGGAGACTGAACACACCAGAAACGGCTCATTCCTGTAAACACACCTAATTATCAAAAGTATCCTCCATTTTTTTACATTAAAAAAAGACAGCCTAGGCATGCAGGAGTTTTTCAGGAAGGAATATGAAAATACAACTTTTGTGTTGTATTTGTGTTGGTTTTTTCTCCTTACTGTGGCTTGGAACAGAATCAGTTGATGGAGGCTGCCAATGTTTGTTTTTTCTTTGTGAAATGTTGTTAGTGACAAAGTTGGATGTTTTCAGCGAAATGTAATCTCAGCATGTACAGGATGTACCACTGATGATGATTGTACCATTCCCTTTGAACACCTCCTTACAAATCAGCAAAGTATGACAGTATGCAACTCCCTTACAGATCACTTTAATTTAATTCTGACACATTATTTATCATCTCTTTACTCAATATTGGATTATTAACAAATCTTTCAACATAATTTGGAAACATTGTATGGGTGGTACAAAATCAAGATGAATGATACACACGCAGGAATATTATTCTTGGACTAATGTAGTCAGCGCCTTGGTGCATGGTGCATTTAAAATGATATTACATTTGCAATGATGTAAAGATACTGCCCAGATTAATCTTTCGCCTAACCCATGAGCTGTAGCACGTCTATGAGAACAGGAACTCCATGTGGTTCTGCCTGCATTAACAGGATGTATCACAAACACAAAGATATCATCAGAAGGCAAATTGATACTTTATCTCTGATGAATACTGCTCATTCACTGTCATTACCTGATGTTAATAAATTATACTATCAATAAACAAGCATCTATCATTTACTTAATTTTATAAAATGTGAGCGGTTGAGAACAATTATTCACTTAACAGGTCTGAAAATGTGTTTTTGTCATCAGTTGGAAAAAGGCTGTTGTAATTTTAGTTTGATTAATATTTATACGCATCCAGGACAAGTTATAGAAGTCAATGCTATTGCTGTACATGGGCTGAAGGCAGCTGAGGTGAAGTATCAAACGGTATATAGCTGACAGGGACCACAGAACTGTGGCTATTTCAAAACCACTGATTTTTGGTCATGAGTCCAATGCCATAATCACTGGTACAATCTCTTATTCCATACCAGGGCTGCCCACCACTGTTCCTGGAGCTCTACCATCCCAGACGTTTCCATCTCAACAATAATGTGCCGCACCTGATTCTACTAATTCACAGCCCAACGATATCTCTCGCTGCTGAATGTGGTGTGCTTTGTTAGGGTTGGAGTGAAAACCTACAGGATGGTAGATCTCCAGGAACGGGCTTAGGCAGCCCTGTTTCATACCATCAGCTATGTGCTTGTGTGGCAGCTGAAGGCCTTTGATTTGACACGGTGGGATTGCGTTTCAGGAAAAACCCAAACCAGGCAGACGTGCGGACCCAGAGGGTGCTGATGGAGGTGGCGGAGCTGCACAGGAAGCACCTGGGCGGGCAGCTCCTGTTCGGGCCCGACGGCCTGCTGCACGTCTTCCTGGGCGACGGCATGATCACGCTGGACGACATGGAGGAGATGGACGGGCTGAGGTGAGCCCCGCCCGCAACGCTACCGCGCAGTTCCGCCATGTCCTGCCTTCCGCCGGGCCTCCCTTCAGGAGACAAAAACTGCTCAAGCTGGGTTTTGAAACAGCTGGTAGCTAGTTGACCGGTTCATACTTAGCATGGTTTGACCAGCTTAGGCTATGTTTTTATACAGGTGGTAGGTGGTAGCTGGTAATTTCAAGCTGGTCATAGCTGGATTTTATACCAGGGGAGACTTCATTTATGAGCCAGGGACGTTCCCTTCGACAGACATGATGTTCAGACAAATCAAAATTTGTCTCCGTCACTAAATCGTGTTACGTTGCGGAATTATCATGTGATTTGGAATTTCCATTTTGAATGCTGGGTGTAATATTTTGATGTGATCTCAGTTAGAGTTTTCTCTGTTTGTGTAAATCTGTGAGCTGAAGAACTGCTATGCAGAGAGCTGATGAGAGCGATGGCTGTGTTTCTGTAGTGACTTCACGGGGGCTGTGCTGAGGGTGGATGTGGACACGGACTGCTGCACCGGCCCTTACTCCATCCCCCTAAACAACCCCTACTTCAACAGCACCAACCAGCCCCCGGAACTGTACGCCCATGGGCTGCATGACCCAGGCAGGTAAGTCAACCGCAGGTACACGAAAACAGGTCAGCCGAATGACATCACAACCGGGTAATGTACCCTACGCTTCCATGCTGGAACTTGGGGACTGAGGATAAATTCTTTCAACTCATAAACCTGCCAGACTGCTTTACAAAACTAATCCAGATTGGTCCTCAAGGCACCAACAAAAATATTTTGAGTTTCTTTCTGTTTATTTGTCCGCTGTTCGAGTTTACGATACTAACACTGTTAACGGATATGTTTTAATGATAAGTGGCGCAGAATAGCACACAAGGGCTACATGTTGGAGTTATTGTGCTAACAGTGAATGTAGTTTAATATTCTTTCACAAAAGAGCATTCTGGGTTTAAAGCGATACAGTTCCGGGCCTATGTTCCGTGTTCCAGGTCTACCGTGAAGCACAACACGAATACTAAAGCCTGTATTGTAATGTGTTGTTACAGCTGAGTATTTATACCTGTTGTAGGTGTGCAGTGGATAGGCATTATATGGACGCAAACAGGAGTGTGGTAATACTCTGCACGGACTCAGTCAGCAGAAACTCCACCACAGGAAGAGTACTGCAGATTATGAAGGGGAAGGACTATGGTGAGTAGTACCTTTAATTTTTTCATGCTGTGTCATGTTTTTCCAAACATCCAACCAATAGGTTTTCATTAAGTGGTGAAAGAATCTTCTGCATTGAAGAAATCTTTATTGAAACCTAGAAGTGATTATTTGTTTCTGGTTCGATACCTGTTCTTTTTGTGCCATGGCTGTAACATTTTTCTATAGACTTGGATAAGCAGGAAAAACTCTCGACCATTTTGTGATATTCTTTAGTGGTGTTTTGAGCGTAGTCATTTATTCTTCCCCAGAACAGTCCCCTCATGCAGTTCCTTCATTACCGCCCGTGTCCTGGTCATGTGTTCAAGGCCACATTCGGTGGCTTTAAATGTGGTAAATGTTCCTTCATCATGGGCAAAAAGAAATTCTCACAGGAATGTCAGTTTACATTGTTGAGGATTCTTGTAATTGTTTTTGAGGAGGGTATGATGACAGTATAGAAAATCGAATGGTGAAAAATAGTTTCTACATGGAGAAGATAAGGCACTAATGGAAACCATACTTTCTGAACAATGCCATTTCCTGTGGAAAAATGTCTTGTCGGTCGTCGGTTTGGTTTAAATTACAATGCACCGCTGTCTCCATTCGCAATGAGAGCCGCTGCATTGGCGTCCCCGCAGAACGACTCTGCTGCCCTCCTCTACGTTCAAAAACACCTCATTCTGGTGTTCCTTTTCCCAGAAAAGAAGCAAAACAAAAACACACAATATACAGTGAAGATAAATTATCCTCTTCAATACTTCAGCACATTTACGGCAACATGACCACCCTCATGAGAAATCTTCCCTAACTATATGTTTGGTCTTCACAGATGTGGCTCAAGATTTCGAACTGCATGAGTGAATACAGTTTTGCCCAGGGAGTGCCACTGCATTTCAGTTATATAATGTGATAGTAGCCCGATGATATTACAGCACATGCTAGCATTTAGCAGACACTCTAATTCAAAGCGACTTGCCAATTACATTTTTAATGTACGACCCATTTATACAGCTGTATATTTGCTGAAGCAGTTGAGGTTAAGTACATTGCTCAAAGGTACAACAGTGCAGTTCCAGTTGGGAATCAAGCCCACAACCTTTGGGTTAGAAGAGCTGATCCCTAACCAAATTTGTTAGCTTTATTTCTATGACATTTGATATATTTCCCCCTCAGAACATTTCAAATATTGTAAAAATGTTCACATTTTGGTCTATTTAAAAAAATAAAATAAGTTGAACCTAAGACGCCTCCTGGGTGGCTATGGCACATAATCTTGTGATGAGAACATTTCTCTTGTTTTTGGAGAGTGTGATTTCCGCAGAGTGAAGTGAAAAGCACGTAAAGACTGGTAATTAATGGGCCTGCACATGACAGTTTTACATTAAACAGTGATGTTGGGAGCTTTCAGAATTAAATGATATCAACAGCAGGTTGTGGTTTGGGAAATACAGTAACAAGGCGGTCTGTACTGCTTCACTCTATCAGAAATATCCATACTGTATGTCATGGGATACTCTGTGCAAACAGAACTGCTATACAACTACAGCCTCTGTAGAATTACACAAATATCTTAACAACCGTGAAGGACTGTTTCTATCCTTTGGGCTCTGTTCCAATTTCAGATGTCGAATGTCAGAATTCATTGCTTCTGCCTGCAAGAAGGCCTGTGTGCTTTATGTTTGCCATGTGCCCATGCAGTATCATGTTAGTATTTCACGTGCGTTATATTCCAGTGAAAGTAGCTTTACATTGTAAATATTTTATTCTACAGTATTTTTGTTTTATCACCATTTCATCAAATAAAATGACTATATACCATCTTTAATACAAGCCAACGATGAGCCTGTTTTTGCTTAAACAACAGCAACAGTAAAGTAAACTTGTGTACTTAAAGCAGCAAACCAGGTACATTATTGTTATTGACGTGTAAAACCTTTTTCAGAACACGAGGCGGCCATCTTTGATCTGAAGTCCACCAGCAGTGCAGCTCCGGTGGGTGGCTTCATCTACAGAGGCTGCCAGTCCAGAAGGCTCTACGGCAGTTATGTGTTCGGGGACCGGGCTGGGTGAGTCTGTTAAACAGAACCAGAAACAAGCCATTATGGTCACCTACACCCATCCCAGTTGTGGAAAAAAACAGATTTGTAGACCGCAAAATGCACATTGCTGCTTGTAATGTAATCCGCTGTAATTAGAGACAGATATGATATATTAGATGGCTCCTAACACTTAATGGAAGCCATATCCAAGCCTGTAAGTCTCATAAGATTGTAGCTTATCCAAATTTCTTTGGCCAGAGGCCATCTGTGCATATACGCACTCAATGTGCAAGATCTCCCATCGTGCTGGCGGACAGCAGTGTCACAGAAGAGCATATCTTCTTTAACACTGAGAGAGGTGCGGGAGACGCCATGTTTTTGGTTTTTAATGTGTCTTCAGGGGATTGAATCCACAGCTTGGGCAGACAGGCTAACCACAAGACTACTTCTTTCATACTAATGATAATTACAGTGATTTAATACTCTGTGTCCACGGGTTTTTGTTCATGAATCACAACACAATATTTTTTTCAAATACACTGTCTAAAATATCTAGTTTATCTACAGATAGGTAAAAAATATGCCAATGAATCTCAAATGTATTTGCTAACAGCAGATTAGATTATATTTGTGGACCACATTTCTGTAAACAAACTGCTGGCTTTTCCGAGCCAAGCCCAATTGTCCAATCCCAGCAAGAGGGAGGGAGGGCTTAGTCATTTTGGCTGATTGTTATTCGGTTTGATGTAAATTGCGATTTTTTTCTTTTGCTTGTCGTGGTCTCCTGCCATTTTGATTTGGCTGCCTGTGGTGTGGGTCATCCTTTAACTTAATTTGTGATTCCTTACTCTCAACGGATTTCAGTACATGATCTGTGTGTGTACGGAGAGGAAATGAGAGTCAGAGCACAAGAAAGAGGCCCCTGATTAACCTGTCAGAAAACGGTACCTCTGTTTGAAAGGGAATCAAACCTGATCTGTTTAGATCCATTTTACATTGCCTGGGCCACTTCAAGTCAAAGGAGATGATTTTGTATTTTGACAAATCTGCATTCCGCCAATCTCATGTTCTCGCAAACCTATTCGTTCCATCGTTTTCCGTTTTGTTTGCGGGAAATTTGATTATTGTTTTGAATCTGTATGTAATAGAGAGAGGGATAACTTCACTGTAAAATCATCAAAAAAGTTTTACCGATTTTTGCTAAAGGAACTGGATTTTGGCCCTCCATTTTTTAGTTTGAAGAACTAGCTAGATCTCTTAAGCCTCTTTCGCAAATGAAAATCATGTGTCAGATATGCTTGCTTGTGAATAGGAGGCTAGCTGCTGCACTGTTGCTGTTTTCCGTGATGTCATGTTGTGACACGCTGCGTTCCGCTGTGCTCTGTTGCTGTTGTTTGTGATGTCATGTCGTGACGCTCTGTGCTCTGTTGCTGTTGTTTGTGATGTCATGTCGTGACGCTCTGTGCTCTGTTGCTGTTGTTTGTGATGTCATGTCGTGACGCTCTGTGCTCTGTTGCTGTTGTTTGTGATGTCATGTCGTGACGCTCTGTGCTCTGTTGCTGTTGTTTGTGATGTCATGTCGTGACGCACTCCGCTCCGCTGTGCTCTGTTGCAGGAACCTGCGCATCCTCCAGCCGCCTCCCGTGGGTGTGCCCGGCGGGGCTTGGCAGGAGAAAGCCCTGTGTCTGGGCAGCAGCGCCTCCTGTGGCAGCTCTCTGACAGGACACATCCTGGGATTTGGAGAGGATGAGCTCGGTCAGTAAACCTCATTCACCTGAGAAGTTTCACTTGCTGCAATCATGTTTGACATTCTCCTGTTCTTAGAACTGACATTTTCAAACTGGTTTTATTGGAAGGTCGTTTGACGTTTCTCACACACGCCTTGTTTCACACAAAATATTTCCGAAATAGTTCTTGGGACAATGCCGAAAATAAATCGGCAAGAACTTAAGGCAAATGCAAAAAGTTTAACAAACTTTTGCTGGAAACTGGATTTTGGCCCGATATTTAAAATAGAAGAAAAACTTGTATCAAGAGTGGCTAGCTCTCTTAAGCCTCTATTGGATGTATCGCATTAAGAATGTGACCCAATCTGAAACCGCCTCTCAACTTCCATTGGCTGTGAGCGGAGCTGCGGCCAATCACACAAGGCGCATTAAAACGCGGCGTTGCCGGCCGCGTGGGCTGTTGACTTCCCCGCCGCCGGCCCGGGCGGCTGCGGCATCTGTACCTGCTGGACACAGTTAGCCGGCGCGGCGTCTGAGGGAAACAGCTGCGCACATCTGGTCCCCCCCCGCTCCCTCCTCTGACTCATCACCGGCATGTAATGCCTCATTCTCAACGCCAGCGGAACGGCGAGAGCGAAAATAACTGAGGGATGGAGTAACTCTCGCGCCGGCCAGATTTGCGATCCGGTGATTGAGATAGCATTTGTTACTGATTTGCGGAGAGATGGAGGGGGGCTGGTTGTGTATCCCACAAGAGAGCAGGAATGACACATGGGCCCATGAGTTTTATGTGCGGGGCCCTGCTTAGCTGCGTTTTACAGGCCCGCGGCTCCGCTTTCATTGAGACCGCGGCGCTTTCGCTGCGAGCGGAATTCCGCGCGATCCTCCTGTCAGTTGCTGGCTCTCGGAGCCAAGTGCGCCTCTATCAGTCACCCCGCCGGGGCCTGGAGCTCACAGCTGCCTTCTCTCCCACAGGTGAAGTGTACATTTTAGCCACGAGTAAAAGCATGGTCCAGTCTCACAGTGGAAAGCTCTACAAGCTGGTGGACCCCAAAAGGTACGTTCTACAGCCCCTGTCTACACGAGCACGTGTGGAAGTGTACCTACACTTCGGTTAACCCTTTAAAGTGTAAGATCTCAAATATGTGCTTAGAATGTTCTCAACTGAACGTTCTAATGCTGATGTAACAATCACTGCTAGCAATTGTTAGGAATGGAGTTCTAGAACACTGTTTTGGAATTTTGAATTTTGAACATTCCAAAAAACCTACTCTTGAAAGAGTTAACCAGCATTACAGCTAATCCCTGGTGCGCAGGTCCTTAGATAGTTCTGAAATACTCTCTAGGTCACGTGCACTTACCGAATGCATGGAGTGCACAACATCTCTGCGGAGCTGCTCGAGGGAACACGTTGCACTAACATTATGAAATAGTGTTACTTACCGTCCATTTGGTGATTTATACTGGCCCTCCTGCTTTAAACAAATCATCACACAGCTGCGGCCCAAGCCAACAGAAATGACTGTGTGTGGGACGTAAGCAAACCATTCGGAAATGTTGGTGCAACATGTTCCTTACACCGGCATCGTCGTGTGTCCGGTTTCAGTGCAATAGGTTACGGGTGGACCTGTGAGCTGCAGTGTTTTTCAGACCTTTGACAGGGGTGTTGTGCCAAGGAGATATGGCCATAAACATTTAAAAAGGATATAGAACACCAGCTGTTGCCTGTCATCAAAGCGTTTGTGCGTGGTGTGAGTGTGAATCTGCATGTGTCTAAATAAAATGCAATATAACTTCATTTTGAGCCAGGAGGAGTGACTACATAAAGATATGAAGATGATTTCTCACTCATCTAATGTGAATTATAACTTTTGTGGAAACTTATTTCTTTCATTATTATAGTCGCTATCATTTTTTCTTGGAGGTGGGGCAGATTTTTGTTATAATGAAATTGCATTCCAACGACTATACGGTTATATGCAGTGCATGTTATATGCATACACTCACTGAGCACTTTATTAGGTATTTATTAGGCTTCTGCTGCTATAGCCGATCCACTTAGGTTTGACGTGTTGTGTGTTCAGAGATGCTCTTCTGCATACCACTGTTGTAATGCGTGGTTATTTATGTCACTGTCACTTTTCTGTCAGCTTTGACCAATATGGCCCTTCTCCTCTGACCTCTCTCATTAACAATGCATTTATGAGATACTCAAACCACCCTGTCTGGCACCAGCAATCATTCCTTGGGAAAGTCACTTAGTTCACAATTTTTCCCCATTCTGACATTTGGTCTGAACAGTTGAACCTCTTGACCATGTCTGCATGCTTGTATGCATTTAGTTGCTGCCACGTGATTGGCTGATTAAATATGTGCATTAACAAGCTGGTCTACCCAATAAAGTGCTCACTGAATGTATACTTGTGATCACCAATTTTAGACAGAGAAAGAATGAGTTTTTCTGGGGGTACAGTGAGGGTAGCAGAGATTTTTGCAGTGGTACCGTCACTGCACTGTGGCACAGGAGGGATCCCAAACACTCCCCTTTCTGCCCCAGTACGTTCATGTGATATAAACTGCACAAGTGGAAGTAATAAACTCTTTCTCTGCGGCCAATTTCATTACGTGGAAATCCTTGTTTTCTACAGATCGTTAGCAGCCACGCTTACAGCTCCAGCCCTAGATGTGAAAAGCCCTGACTATTAATCTTTGGTGTCATAATGTTTACCATGTGCTTTGCACTATTAAAATAACACCGTGAATAGTAAAATTTTAAGGATTTAATTATCTTTAAAATATGTATCTCTGTAAAACTACATAAGCCTACATATGCAAGACATTTGTCCTGTACCGCAAGAAACTCGGATCACAAAGTCTATGAATTCCCTCTTTAACAGTCCAACATCTGGAGTGTTCAGTTTTCATAAACCCTACGATATCAAGTGGTTTAGGCATTAGTTTAATTCTGATACAAACGGTTCTGTAAACACAAAATACATTTCAAATGACTGTTGTTTTGGACTTACATATTTAGGATCGCATTTGTGTAAGCAGAAGCAGTCTCAAAATGGAAAATGCAAACAGATCTGCTCAACCCTTAAATAAAACTAGACACAAGAAGCATTGTTTTATTCAATTTCTCTGAATTCATACAGAAGTCAGCTTTTTCCAGCCTTTAAATAGTTTGCAGAAACAACAGCTCTAAAACACTGACTCACTTGGGCTGGTCTCGTGCCAATAGCAGGTGAGTTGAATCAAAATGGGCACGTTTCTTAACAACAAGCCGACACTCAAGGGTTAAAGAGTTCCTCAGAAGGCTTTTTTTTAATGCACATTACAATAGGAATTGATCCCCTGCTAATTGTCTGTAGGTGATGACAGTGCCACCCAAGTCTAATGCGATTAATTAGGCCAGATGTGCCTGCCTCCCCCCATTCAAGGCCCCCGTGTTGCTCTGTGTTTATGTTTTCTGGCATCACAGATTTTTTTCCAAAGCACAGTTCTTTCCACCATGTATTGGGCTTGTTTAGTCTGTCGGGTCCAGGGAGGGGGGATCTGATCTCGAACACCAGGCCCCCCGATATTAGGATCCCCTTACGGGGGTGGGGGACAGGGAGCGGGGGGGACAGGGACGGGTGCAGAGGCTGACCTCGCCCCCCCATGCTCCCGTGGCTTGATCGAGTAGGGTGGTCTTACGCTGATGTACCTGAGGCCAGCAGACCCCTGGACCCCCCCACGGTGGGGCTTGTGTGTTCCCGCGGGCTGCGGGTCGGGGGATTCGGGGAGGCTCCGCACATGATGTTTTGATCACGACGGTGGCTTTGGGGAGCACGCACGCAGAGCCCCAAATTGCCCCAAAGGTAAACACTTCCCGCCAAGCCGTCTTTATTTGTTCGTATTTGTTTGTCAGTTGAACGGCGCTGAATAATATGCGGGCCACCATGAATTAAGGACGGGGCCTTCAGAATGGGCCTGTATCCCGCGCGCGGGGCTCGGCCAAACACCGACTGCTGCTTCTCCCAGAGAGGAGACGGAGGAGGGGGAAAGAGATAGCAGGACTTAGAATGCCTTACATGGATTTTATTTTATTTTCTTTGCTTAAACCCAGGCATGTGTAGCTGACAAACCTTCTTGGGACTTTTGAAGGGGAGCCGCGTCCCATGTTCCGTAATTAGAGCAATGTAATGTCTGATTAAGACACGGAATGCATCGTTGAGAATTCCTTATCTCAACTGCCTTGCCACACGCAGGCTGCGGCCCCATGGGAGGTGTAGTCAATTACAGAGAGACTCTTATTTATTCCTACAGCTGAAACTGGACACCGCGGTGCAGGGGGAATCAGCCGGCCAGGGGCACTGTGAGAGGAAGGGAGATTATACTTTATTTATTTTATAACATACTGTATTTGCTATAACTGAGGAATTTACTCGTCTGTGTGCAGTGCCTGTTTTATCACAAATAAGCTAAAGAACTGAAAGAGTTGAAATAATGCGATTACATATTTTAATGGTGTCTGACCCTGGCTGTTGTGGGCTCATGTTGACTATTGGCACCTTTGAATTAAAAACCAAAATCTTGCTTTTTTCATCTCATTTGCTTGTGGGCCCTGTCTGTAGTTAGCATTTTTCTGCAGCGTGAGCCTGCATGTCCACAGCAGCCCCAGACAAGCAGACATACTCGACTGTGTGACCCTGAATAATCTCTGTGGCGTTTTCTTTAAACGAGCCACACACAGTAAAGGGTTAGTACAGTCAAGCAGTGAAAGCGACCATGGACCCATTCTCACACAAGCAGCCTGCAGAACATCCATGGTATATTCATATTTTAGGCCTCCTATGAAACAGATGATTCGGGCATCCCTGAGATGAAAAAACGATTAACCTCTCCACCATTTTTTGAATAAAAATAAAAAATGATATAAAATTTTTAAAATAAACATTTTGAACAAATAATTCTCATGGCCTCTAAAGCCTGTTCCTTTTAACATACTGGCTTTGGCTTCGATACAAAGCAGGACTAGGCTAGGCTAACTTTACAAAAAAAGAATGAACAGAGTGAAAGCGAGACACTAAAAATGGGGCTTCGGAGCAGGTGAAGTGTCTCCCTGGCCAGAACAAAAGGGAGGAGGGAGGCCTATCTCTCTCCCTCCTGTTTCTTTCCGCGGGAAGCAGACAGCGGTCGGCCGTGCCCGCGTAGCCCCGGCCTCCTCCCATTTGTCAGCGTGTGTTTTATGCGAGGGCCCTCCTGATGTTGTCTCATTCCCACAGTTCTAGCTGACCTCTCTGCTTTGTGGAGGGCTAGAGGAGCAGGTGTTGCTTTCATGACCACCCTGGCAGTACATTGACCCCTGGAGCATTAACGGGGTTCCTTAAATCCTCCAGGGACTCCTCTTTCTCTCGCTCCCTCTTTCGCGCTCTCTTTTTTTTTTTTTTTTTTTTTTACGGTGTAGTGCCTGTCACAACGATGTCCCACTACACATGTAGCGCGTGTGAAAGAGCGCCGGGCGTTGTGTGCGAGCGTTTTGGAGAGACGGGGGATCATGGGAAGGTTCATCAGCCGGACTGCCGCCGCGGCCTGGTCTCACACTCACGCAGAGCGTATTTTACACAGCCGTGATGGGTTGCTCTGAAAATAAGAATGTATTCTGAGAAACTTGAGTAAATCAAGGCTTAAGTTTATAAGCCTGTTACATTTGATTATGGTAATATGATGATGGAAATAACATTGCCTAAAGTGTATATAATCTGAATATATCTAAATACTAAAATACTGTTATTGACCGTTATAGTACATACACAGCAAATAAACTGAACTAACCTTATTAAATAAGCTATTACCAAAGTGCACCGCAATATCTCTAGGAATTTGTGTGTATATGAGTGTGTACATATTTGTGTGTGTGTGTGGAGGCATGCTGTTTTTTGTCCCTGTGAGTCTCTACCTGAGTATGTGTGGTCCAGTGTGCGTGTATGTGTGTCAGAGAGAGAAATGTGTGTGAGAGTGTGTATGTATATGAGGGTGTGTGTGTATGTGTGTATATGTGTATATGTGTGTTTGCATGTGTGTGTATGTGTATATATGTGTGTGTGTGTTTGTTTGTGTATATGTGTATGTGGTCATGTGTGTAGTTGTGTATATGTGTGTGATTGTGTGAGGGTGTGTGCGTGTGTGTGTATATGTGTGTGTATGTGTTTATATGTGTGCGTGAGTGTGTGTATGTGTATATATGTGTGTGTGCATGTGTATATGTGTATATGTGTGCATGTGTATGTGTGTATGTGTGTATACATGTATAAGAGAGTGTGTGTGTGTGTGTGTATGTGTGTATATGTGTGCGAGTTTGCGCATGTGTGTGTATGTGTGTATATGTGTATATGTGTGCATACGTGTGTATATGTGTGTGTGTATGTGTGTGCGTGTGCGTGCGTGCGTGTGTGTGTATATGTGTATATGTGTGTATATATGTGTGTGTGTGAGGGTGTGTGTGTATATGTGTATATATGTGTGTGTGCATGTGTATATGTGTATATGTGTGCATGTGTATGTGTGTATACATGTATAAGAGAGTGTGTGTGTGTGTATGTGTGTATATGTGTGCGAGTTTGCGCATGTGTGTGTATGTGTGTATATGTGTATATGTGTGCATACGTGTGTATATGTGTGTGTGTATGTGTGTGCGTGTGTGTGTATATGTGTATATGTGTGTATATATGTGTGTGTGTGAGGGTGTGTGTGTATATGTGTATATATGTGTGTGTGCGTGCATATGTGCGCAGTGTGTTCACACCCTGCTCTGATTGTTCCCATGTGTCCAGGCCCCTGGTCCCTAAGGAGTGCCAGCGGTTGGTGGAGGCCCCGGAGCTCCTGGCCACGGCCTGCTCACGGCAGTGCAAGAACGGCCACTGCACCCCCTCGGGCAGGTGCTGCTGCAACCCAGGCTGGGACGGGCCCTTCTGCAGAGTGGGTGAGTGACAGCGACCCCCAGCCTCCACCCCCACCCCCACACACCCCAGAGACTCTCCACGCTACATCTTTCTCTGTGTCTGTCCTAGAGAAAATCATGTTCCAAACAATATGATGAAATTATTTTTTGATAGTTTTTCAGAAATTTGTTGTATTCCCATTGGTTCAATTTAAATCAATTCAATTGAATGTTTTCAATATCTGTAACTTAGCCTTGCCAGGATTATAATTTAAGCAATGTAGTCTCAGGAATGAAGCTTTAATGTAATCATAACATTAGGCGTATATATTATTCTAGCCGAATGAAGAACCACTCCTAGTTTTTTGAAGATTACATTGAGTGTTGTGAATGACCTAATTAGCCACATCTTATGTTCTGCCTTCTTGGTTTTTGTGTTGATTGAGGTATGTTTTTGTATGCTGTACCCTGTACGATCAGAAATAACAATGAATGCAATCCATGCTAAAATCAATGTGAATTATGAAACAAAACATTGTGCTAATTGTGCCACACAATCACTTGAGGATTAAAGATTCTTCGTTAACATACAGAAAAGCATAACGTTAACTATATCAAGGGATTTGCTGTGTTTTGGAGAGAATACATGGGCCTGAGTTAATCAGAGGAACACAGTACCTCGCGTAAGATCTTTTTAATCTAATTCAGATTTCTGATACAAATCACTTTAGTCATTAAGGGAATAGGTTTCCATTTTGTTTGACTCTGGCCTAGGTTTGCTGGCCAGCCTTCATGAGAGACCCTTGGATGTTTTGGTATGCTGTAGGCAGTGACATATTGAATGGCGCTTGCTACACCAGGCTTTGACGTCATACCTAAGGATATGAATGGCCTCTTTTTAACTTCCATATGCGTGTGCCATTGAACCATTGTTGTTTACGGTGTGCAAATTCCTTTCTTGCGTCAATGACAAGATTTAGACTGGGATTGACGTAGAGCCGATAAGCCTCTCGTTTGTTCAAGGTGCAGTGACCTGCACATTTAGATATTTATGGCCTTTTTGTTGGACTGTAGCGAAACCCTTGTTTAATATAGGATTGCGGAAAGTCCTGGTAACCTTTCCCCGAGCCTTTGCGGTGTATGTGGATCCCCTTTTATGGGTTTGAGGAGAGGAAGCGAGCGCCCGTCTGAATGCTGTCTGTCTGTCCGTGTCCGTCCTCCGCAGCGAAATGCGAGCCCCCCTGCCGTCACGGAGGAGTGTGCATCGAGCCCAACAAGTGCTACTGCAAGATCGGATACTCGGGGGAGCACTGCGAGAAGGGCGAAGGAGGAGTGACGCTGGAGGCACGAGACGGGATCCTGGACCAGATCATAGACATGACGTCCTACCTGCTGGACCTGACCAGCTACATCGTATAGGCAGAGACCGGCCTCCGCATTTCCTGAAGAGACCTCAGGACCCCGGCTCTGTCAATCCACCGTTAGACCATTTCCTGTCCACCTCCACCACCACTTCCTGTATGTTCTCTTGCCAATAAGCTACGCTCTCTTTTTCTTAGAATGAACTTCCCAAAAAAAACAAACAAACCGCAGAAAGCAGCGAGAAGATTGAAGTCTCCTTTTCAAGTTTTCTACTCGAAAAAAAAAGAATGGGATGCTTTGGAGTTGCAGATTAAGTGAGCTCCTTTGTGTTTGGGAGGCATTCTAACAACCGGTTGGCATATCTGTGCCAACTCCGTAGCCGAGAATGGCTCTTTCTGGTAGTACCTCCTCCCGGGAATTGTGGGAGCTCTCTTCCCCTTGCCTTCCTCAGTGTGGGTCCATAGACTGGCAGTGGAAAAGAAAGTGCCCCCTCACATCGAGATCCTTCTGAGGCCTCGTGAACTACACCTTACACACATCGATAGAAAAAAATGTTTCTAAAAAAAGATCTTTACAAAGTTATTCAGAAAGAAAGCTAATGTTCCAACGTAAGCCGTCTGGACTGGAATTCCTGTACGTCCCTCACCGGGGTTCCTGGGTGTCCTGTGGCTTGCGGCTCATGCCAGAAATAGTGACGTTACCGGTGGAAACGCCAACACAGGATGGCCCGTCAAGAACTGCAGAAGCCTGTTTGGTTTCCTTCCGGAAAAGACAGGTTTTCACGGGAGACGTAGATACCTATTAGGATCGGCCTTCTGGACCGAGCCAGGTACAGGAATAGAAGGTTTCCCAAATGTCAATATCAGAACACTGCCACTACATGGGAGAGAGGGGAGAGCGGCCATTTTGTTCATTTTCATTTCTTAATCTGCTTTGTCGTTTGCTTTAAGGCAACTTTAGCTCAACACTTTGTGTTGGGTTGGTGAAGTGAATGGATTTACAAGGGCTCATAACCAATGCCTTTTTTAAATTGAATACAGTTAATGAGGGAAAATTAAGTGTTTGGAGATTTTCATATAAAAATGATTTGGCTACTGTGTGATTTAAGCAACATTACAGAAGACATTGGACACAACTCACAACAGTCATGGCAGATGAATCTTTTTAGAGATTAGTGGTTAAAACAAAATTATATTGTACTGCTGCCTTGTACCTATGTACTGTTCTAGAATAATTATATGGCAAACAAAGGAGACAAAGTAGATTTTTCTTACAAAACTTCATTCGATTAAAATTTGGAGGTAAAATGCTTCACAAGAAATATTTATACAGCATTTAAGTAGAGATGCTTTCTTTTTTGGTACTGTTAGATCCCTTCTCTTTCTACTACTTGTAGTTTCCGACTGCTGGTCATTTTTTTATAAAAATGTCTAAATTTCATTTTCCATCAACTAAAGCTTCACTGACTTCAAAAGGTTCTGCTATTTTTATGTTTAATTAAGACCATGCAAGCTGCTTGATACTGTATTAACTTTTCCTCACTGTCCACTGCGCTGAGTGGCTCTCTCAACGGATAGATCTTCTTACACTGTTAATGCTGGTGGACACACCCGCGTGAAGGACACACGCAGGCTACAGGCCTTTGGTTTGACCCTTCCTCTGTATAACCGGACACATTCAGGTCAAACACCATCCATCTTCAATCCAAGGCAGGTGTGTGCATCTTCCTCCTGACTCCAGGGCTGCGTAAGCAAGCACAGACTCTATGTGATGCGCTCGGTGCTGGAACAAACCATTTTCCGGGCGGGGGGGGGGGGGGGCAGGGGAGACTGGGCAGATGCTATGGAAAAAGAACACCCATCCAAAATACAGTTTGGGCAGAACACCCTGCCATACCATTGTCTCAAATACTGTTATAGACACTGTTGCCTTTTTTGACACATGTTTAAAAAAGTTGCCACAGTCAACTATTTTGTTCTGATGCATGATAGCCTGTTCAGTCTTCAGATATGTTATTTCCAACTGGTTTTGACCACTGAAGCCCTGGACTCCAGCTGAACATGCCCTCCTGTCACCAGTCACACTGAACATTGTTACTAACTACTCAGATTCTGTCATAAAAGGGAAAGCACATCATGATGTATATATCATATAGAACAGAACAAAGTACTACTTAATATTGAGTAATAATAAAGCATTTTTTTATGTTTTTACAAACAGTGGTTTATTTTTTAAAGTGTAGTAATATATGGGTGATGAGGGAGTGTAAAACGCAGTTGAAAAAAGAAAAAGTAAAAATTTGTGAAGTCATTGAACTCTTGTCAAAATCCCTCTGCTTGCGTGTAATAGATTTGTTCATGATTAGACTCAATGTAAGAGTGCATGCTTTCAAAACTTGAATAGCTTAGCACAAAACTGAGCACAAAACGGTATGGCACCCCCTAAAACGATCTTTGTCTTTTTGTTTCATGTGTACATCAGTGTTGCTAAAGAATTTGTTATAAATTCTCCACAAAACGATGCAGCTGGTGATACCTCACCTATGCTGCATTGACTCTCAATTGAAGAAGAGAGGCAGATTTGTTAGCCTTTTGTCATCGTACTCTGATTGTGTTCGCCTTGGTTTTTGTAAACAATTTGGGATTCCAGATCAGGGAACAAGATTGTGTTGATCTTTCTGGTATTTCCACCTGACAGTTTTGTACAAGTCAGCATTAACATAATTTTATTCTGTGTTTAAAAAGCAAAAGCTTTTTAAGCTTAAGTATGGCAACAGCAACTAAAAACTGTGGATTGTACACTACCTTATATAATTATGATGATTTAATTTGGGTCCAGAATAGAGAACACATACATTTCAACTCAAAGCAAGAACATAAAATATGAATCTTGTGCCTACACGTACTGCCCTTCCCCTTATTATGATTCTAACATCTAGCAAATTTTTACTTTTTTACTTTTGTACATTTTTCAACAAATTGTGAAATCATTATTTTATTCAAATGTAGTCATTCCTTTGGAAATTTTAAAGTGCAGGAAATATAATTTTGTTTTTTGCTCTGCAGCAAGATTTTTTGATATGCGAGATTATTATTATTATGTTATTTTATTATTATTAATGATAATAAAAAGTAATAAACGGAAGCTGTTATCTTGAGCATCTTACGGATTATATACTCATTATATACAATGACAGAGTAATAAACAACATCAACAAGTAATATCAAAAGTAATATACCATCATTTTTTATCGATTAGCAGTAAAATGAGTAGTAAGCTCAAACATACACAGCTCAATCATAAAACATCAAGCAGAGGGTGTGTTCGGTTCACACTACAATTATTTTTACTTACTGGGGGTCTTCATTGGGGGATAAAAATGCCCCACACCATAACTACCAAGTTCAACACAATCATTTTGCTTAAGAACACCAACATCATAATTCATTCAAGTTCTTGACGTAAAATATTCCACTCCTCTCAGGCAAGTAGTAGTAGTGAATTTTAATCAAAGCTGTTTTGCCACTCACTGCAGTGGCTTGTAAGTAATACAATACTTGGTTGAGCTCTTGTTTTTTTGCTGTAAGAATAAACTCTATATAAGTTTAGCACTTAATGTGAAGATTGTATTGGGGTTGCTGAAAAACCATTGTGTGAGTAGAGTAATCGATTTCATTATTTAAGTAGTCACGCAGAAGTTATTTAAAATAAGTTGTTTTTTTGTTTGTTTTGTTTTTATTTTATTTTACACTTTTCGTAAAGGTTTCCATAATGTATTGTAAATAAAGCTAGGGTTATGAAGAGAACATCTTGGTTACTTTTCAGAAATATCAATATGTCTATTAAAGTTTATAGCATGTTGCCAAATCACAGAGTGACATTCTCTTTTATTTTTAAAAAATCCAGTCTGTACTATTTCTGTATGAGTGTGTGCATGTGTGCGCTCACTTGTGTGTGCACTGTGTGTATCTGTGTGTGTGTGTGTTGGGTATATGGGTGTGTGTACTACAGTTGAGCTTTGTGTCGGTGACAGGTAAGGCACAATCTCTGTGAAAATACATTTACAATGGTCTCCAGAATTATTAATTAAAAATGCTCCAAATAATAACATGGATAATGATCTATATTTTATTTTTATATTTATAGTTTTCCCATTTAACATACGGGAAAACTATACTTTTACTGCAAAACATTTACTGAATGATTCAATGATTTCTATTTATTTTCATTCTGTTCTGAAAAACACAGGTTCCAAAATTATTGGCAGATGCCGAACAGTTATTGTAGATAATAATTGTCAAATAGATTGGCAATACAATTTTACTTTAATTTAGTTCATCTCAGAACTATATTGTGTCATTCCATCACTTCTTGTTTCACTAGCGTATAAAAATAAGGAAGCCAACATGCAAAATCCCTTTGTCAACCATCAGCATAAGAAAAGCCAAAGAACTGTCAATTCAGAAGACACAGGTGGACCATCACAAGTCAGGTAATAAATAAACGGTTAAATATACCACTTAGCACTGTAAGGGCAATAATAAAAAGGCATAAAACATGGAATCGTTGTGAACTTGGCAGGAAGAGAATGCAAGTGGATATTATCCCCACGGGTGGTAAGGAAGATGGCAAGGGAGGCCATAAGAAACCCAAAGATCGCAGTTTATGAAATGCAGAGATTGGTTGTGTCTTGGGGTCACCAAGTATGAATAAAAAACATAAAATGGCACCTCCATTCCAGCCAACTCTTTTGAAGGGTGGCACAAAGACAGCCCTTACTGAACACAATAAACAAACCCGATCTTGGGTTTGCCAAACCTCATTGGAAATATGACTGGAAGACAGTGTTATGGTCAGATGAGACCATGTTTTGGCCACACCTTCAACATGCTTTGCCGCAAAATGGAGGAGAAACACATCATACCTATAAGTTCAAATATGTTCTCTAACTTATCACAAATTATAGGAAAAGGTTCATGGCTGTTATCTTTGCCTGGGGTGTTTGCACAAAGTATTAAACCAGTGATGCCAATAATTGTGGAACCTGTTTTTTTTGAAAAAATAGTTTTCTTTGAAAAGATGGAAGACTTTGGTTGATTACATTGAGTCATTAATAAAGCACACTACTTTACACATTTTGGAAAATAAAGCTTATGTCAATAACTATTCTTTTTTAGTTCATAGCATTTTTTGTGCATATATGACAAGGGTGCCAATAATTCTGGAGCTCACTGTATATCCTAATTTCCCCAGAAGTTAGGTTCCTATGAATTAATAGGCAATAATGAGAGAGGAATGTGTATTTAATCTTTTTAAAAAGCCAGTCTTGTCCAAGCAATTTTTATATAGATGTAGGGTTTATTTATTTCACAGTGAAATATTGATTTCTTTTTTACATATGATGTAGGTAGGAGAATGTGCAGTCACACATAAATCTTTAATGCTACACTTTGGTAATCTCTTTCTAAACAGAATTCCACCTCCCCAAAATCCTATTTAAACCCATTTACACTCCAGGTGGACAATTACACTCATTTTTCATCTCAGCTGTCATTCCATGAGAGATGATGACCAGGTACTGTATCTGAAACAATGCAAGGAACAAGCACAGGTTTATCCTAGTATTTAAGCAATTAATAAGAAAGAAAATAAAGGTTTCTAAATCTGAAATTACCATTTTTGGTTAAAAGGGAACCTTTCGTGGAATGGCTGAAGCCCAATGGGTCAGTGGTAAAGTTTTCTAGTGGGAGATCTTGCTAGTGTGTCCCTTTGTTGAATGTTGCACTGATGGTAGACCAAAGTCCCACAGGATGATATGTAAATAGATATGTCATCACCTAGAGAAGAAGGGTTTAAGTTAGTTGACTCACAACTAGCTCCTCTGGTTGATTCACCTGAATGAACATGCATCTGAAGGAACTATTTCTTGTCTGCCCATTCCCAAGACATACAGTACACACATGACTGCTAAACAGCAAGGTGCATGGATGCACTCACAAGAATATCATAGCACAGAGATCATTTTTATTGGCTGGTCTTCTTTAATAGCGTCCTGGATATCCAATATTCGCATTGGCTCATGAAAGTCTTCCAAGATTTATAATTAAGGTTCATACTTGTCGGGAATACATAGACAAAATAACTTGTACATAGACAAAATACTGTGCTTATGCTCAATATCATCAATGCAGTACATAACTGGAGACATCTGAATTTAAATCACAAAAAGACATTAAGCATTATTCCTTTAATATAATTTAATATAAAATCTATTAGAATGTAATGTATTACCACATTCTAGAAAGCGGGTAATAAAAATTAATCACAATTAAATGCAGCTGAAGGAGGCTTTTTCAGTCCCTCAATATATTTGATGAAGAAATTTCACCAGAATAACATGTGACATGATGCCATTCAGTCTTTACCACATACTACATTCAACTGAGAGTCCTTTCTCTATTGTATATTAGGACCAGACTATGTTGATGTCAGCGGAGATGTGAAATGTCTAAGGGATAATATAGACTTCATGCCATCAATCTATCGCCCTGTCTAACAGCATTACTGCGTTTCTCGCTGTTCCTCTGCTCTGCTCCGCACTGCTGATGAAGACCACCCACCAACTACAATTCCTGGGACATATTAATAGTAATGCAATACAAAGCTATCTGTGCAATGTTTAGAGCTAATCAAACTAGCATTAAGTGGAACGAGGCCCTGGCACTTTGCGGTTTAAGAGTACGTTTTCATTTATACGCTATCTGTGGCATGAATCATTAGCTCTCTCAATTAGGATACTTTTTCCACAAAACACCCTCATCTGGCTATCTCTCATAAACACTGTAACCCTGCACTTTGAATAAACATAAGAGTCCTGTATACTAAATATTTGAACAACTTTTCTGCTTTATTAAGTGTATTTTGTAATATGGTGTACACACCATCAAAGGTATATAGATATTGATACGGTATAGCAAACACTTTGAAAGACTCCATATATCATATATTCTTTAAAACCTCTATACATCATATTTTTTATCAAATTATTTCCAGGTATTTGAAGACTTCACAACCAATTTAAGATATTAGTTTCTATCCTTCAGTGAGGCCTTAAACGTCAGCAGGCAAAAGGCCCTCCACAGATTCCATTACTGACTAACAAGCCACAGTCTGATTTCAATCAATGTGTCCTTAACTTTGACATGATTAAACGCGTGTTCATTTCATTCTCCACAAATGCGGTTTAGCAAATTAATTCTGGTGATTACAAAACCCAAACTGTGTCTGTTAAGAATTAAATGAACACTTGCACTTAATCAAAGTTAAGGAAAATGTTCACTGAATTCATTCAGCCCTTCATTTTCACATTATTCCCAATATTTAGCTGTGGTCTCACTCTCCTTTCCTTTCTGAAAATGTGTATTCATCTCTGTCCTATTTTTCTGGTTATGCTTAACTCCTGTATATATTACACAACTATTATACAGTCCAGTGCACACACGCACACACACAATAAATGTGAATCCCTGTGTGTTTGTGTGTATGTATGTATTCAGTGAAGAACTTGAAAGCTTGTAAATGTAATTCCTGGGTTTGCTTCCAGGCATCTAGACCAGTATTGTGGATTTCCAAAATATGCACGCATACATGAACATAATGACCTGAACCAGTAATGAAATGCATTACATTTGTTTGTTCACAATTGGCCCCATCACCCCTGCCTCCACCTACGGTACTTTTTGGCTCCATTTAATGGGGGAGTGGCGAGCTACTCTACCCCCTACCTCAGCTTGTTACCATCCAGGCGTTATATTGTGCATTTCCTTCTGGGTAAGGGGCACCCTGAGCCATGGGCCCTGTCATTTACATACGCTTGTAAAACCGTTTTTGTGATTCCTCAGGTTCTTATACTCAAATTGTATTCCAATACATTTTACGCAGTCAGCTCTTTTGTGGATTTCTTTATATTAGTATTTTTTTTTAATCTTTGGCTCTGAAAACCAGAGAAAATCTGCAGCCCAGCAGACGCAGGGAGAAGTGAGAGCCATTCTCGGCCTCTAAATGCCCTCTCTCAGAGCTCGAGTGACACTGTTGATACAAACACTTGAAATACAGCCGTCCACTTCCAACCAGCGCCGATTTCTTTTGTAGGTACTTAAAGACGCTCGTCTAAATATTTATTGTGGTTTCCAGCCTTGCACATCTCCTCACCTAATTTTTGGTTTCGTCACATGAACATCAAATTGTGCTATTTCACTTGCGCACGGGCCTGCCTGAACACGTGCTATCTCTGGCCATTAACAGCGTATTTTGATTTGACCGCAATGTGTGGCCTCTTCCGTGAAAACTTTCCAGACCTGGTGTCCAGACGGCTGTTTACCTCCTCCCTGCCTCCGCACTGACTCGCATCCATGAAATGATGCAATTAAGGTCCCCGTCGAGACCCAATCTGTCACAGGCGAGCATGTGAAACAGCGGACAGCAGCGACGGGGACGAGGCGATGGCGAGGCCTTCACGCGCGTTCTATAGCGCCACGCCAGTAAATCGCCGTTGTGTTTAACGTGTCTGGTCATGTAAGAAACACAGGGGGGGACCAGGCGGAGACCTGACATTTGTTCTGTGCGGGTTTGTGGGTGTGACGGAGAAGGCGCTTCATGTCAAACTCTCCTCCCTGTGACATTCCGCAGAGCTCGGTAAACAACCGATGGCGGACCGGACCACCTAGGATAAGTTTCCATGAGAAGGTGGCTCCTCACATCAATACAAACAGTTTTCCCCAAACACACTGATGGATTTGGGCGGAGGGGCAATGCAAACAGTCCATGACGGCATTTATAATGTGCCATTACAATGGCTGACCCGTGGCTAAATGCTTGCTTGCTGACAGCAGGCAATCGGCACAAGCTTTTGTGCAAGCCAGCATAGGGTATAAACAGAAAGTAACCACAGAACTACTACGTCCGGGGGACATTGGTTCAGGCGGTAAGAGCAGTCATCTAGCAGGCGGAGGGTTGCCTGTTTGATCCCACTGGGTGTGTCGAAGTGTCCCTGAGCAAGACACCTAACCTCCAAATGCTTCTGAGGAGCTGGTTGGTGCCTTGCATGGTAGCCAATCGCTGTTGGCGTGGGAGTGTGTGTATGAATGAGTGAATGAGAAGCATCAATTGTACAGCGCTTTGGATAAAGGCACTACATAAATGCCGACCATTTACCATTTACATCCCAATGATAAGTGTAATCAGGTGAATTAACTCATTGCCTGTACATGTACCTTACCCAACAAAACAACCCTGTGGTGTGAGGCCTACATTTGAAACCACTCAAGCACCATTCACTGATGCATAATCAGTCATCGCAGGGCTCAGTGTGTGTCCAGATCACCACAGGCTGACCTCTCTGCTCTCAGATCAGCCAGCTGATACAGAGCCCTGGATACATCAATCCTTCGTCCCACAACCGAGATGACCACCCAGCTCCAACCCCTACACGGAAACACACACACACACAGATCACTGAAACGCAATCCCCAAATAACCGCAAGCATAACCCGGAGAAGATGGTGACACGAAACGTAAAGGTGGTACCTCGCCCTCGGAACCAAAGGGTAATTGGGTTTGAAGGGATTGTGAATATGAAGCGTAGGGGCTGCTGGGACAAAGAGAAGCTTTCATTTCGGTCCAGCCGATGTCATCTTTAATCCGCATCTGTCGCCGTGCTTACCTCACCAGCCTGAATCAACAGCGCTGCTCCTCAGCCACTTTGCATTTTAGCACACGGAGAGACCGAAAAAAAACAGTGCCAACGAATTAAAAAAGGTTAGCCAACAAAAGTACACTTACAATGAAGTCATGCCGACTGAAGTTGACTCAAACGGATCATTGTCTGTACTATTTCTAGAGTGTGTGAGCTCTCAAGTGCAAATTAAGAAAAGATTAACAGATTAAACAGACATTTGCAATGATGCTTCTCGCACTAACCAATAAGGCCGATTAGCATCATCTTATTTTGAGGAAAACAAAATTGGTTTTCTCTCCCAAAACCAAGCTACACCGCAAATGAGGGTTTTCAGAGTCAAGGGTTGTCAAACATGCTGTTCTCCTGTTTTTTGTTTTTGTTTCCGCTGTCGAGAGCAACCTGTCTCGTGCGCAGTCAATGTCTAAACACCGGCGAGCTTGACTGGGTTCCAGGGCCGCCAGCCTGCCCGGGCCCCAGCCTGCGGCGGGGGCTCGGAGGGCCCGGGCTGGCCCGCGCTCTGGCAGCTCCGGTTCATCTGAAGTTGAGCCACGGCTTGCATCACCCGCGCGCGGAACCGCCGGCCCCGCCAGATGCCGTCCGCCTTATCTGAGCAAACAAGCCTGCGTGGGGAGCGAGCCACCACCGCTATCTTATCGGCAGCGCAGCAAACAGCCTAATCTAACACGCCGCTAACAGGCCCGGCCTGGGAAACCGCCACTGGGCGGCCTTGGCAGATAAAGGACGGGGTGGGGGGAGGGGGGGGAGCCGCTCTGCGGTGGTGTAAAAGTCACTGCAAATTAAGAGCGGGCCACACACGCGGCCGTATCATCAGCACACAAAGCACAACCCCACCCCCCACCCTGACAGCGTCCGGCCCCCCTCCCACTTCCACTCCAGGACCGCAAGCCCCTCATTAACTGCAGACCGGCTCGCTACAAACGTCCCAGACGCGGAACATAGGGGGCATTACGTTACACGCAGGGGCGCACGCAAAATATCTTACACATGTTTGCGCATTCAACCACATGGCTTCATTTCCTAGGCCACCAGTAATTTTGCAGGGTAAATTAGCACAGACACACACACATATACACATACACACACACACACACACAAACACACACACACGTATGTACACAGACAAGAGAGAAAGAAAGGGAAGGGGAGTGTCACTTATGTGCAGAACATGAATTCCAATGCCAGCCTTTAATATATGTTGTTGGAAAGAGGTCCATGTTACACTGGTGTATCTGGTGTAGATGGGGGTTATACACCACTTGGATATACACCGTGAGTTATATTATACAGACTAACTGCAACACGCCCTTCGCTGAACCTCTGCGATATCAATCAATGCGAGTCAGCCAGCCCAGGTGCGTGATCAACGCCGAACCCAGATCGATGTCCCGCTGACAGATCGATTGCTGGGGAATCCATCAGTGCCGCCCGCCCCCACCACGCAGGTGTCCCGTCCTGTGACCTTTGGCTCCCTCGCACCTGGGACAGACCCACCGAAATGTCCCCCCGACCCCAGCCTGTCCATCACATGCCCTCACCTGCTAAAGCCATTACTGACCCCGGAGCGGCAGGTCGGGGCCTGGGTTCCCCCCAGCGCCTCGTCACACCCTCTCACACCAACATCAAAGCCTGCCATGCAGAGATGAACAATGATTCCCTGAAAGGCCACTTCTGTCAGCGGCACAATAAACTCCAGTCCTTCATTATTTTTTGTGACATTCGTGACATTTCTGAACCGAACAAATGACAGTCAGGAGTTTTTAATTGCTCTTTTTGCCAAACATTGCAAAATGTACTGCTTCAGCTTTTTGATGAGGGACAGGACAAGAACTCTTTCTGCATGGCTACCCACGATCATTTTGCCCTCGCTACATGTGAGCTGTAGTACAGATTGGCCAGTATTAACAGAGGTGGAAATACATGTGTGCTCTCCCCAACAAAGTGGCCTCTCTACTGGTTGTAGATTTTCCTAGCTGCTTGTCCACCAGTGACAGTGATCCCTAGTCAGAAATAAGCCTCAGCCAAGTTCATTGTATGCAATGTAATTTCAGCAGCTAGAGTACTTTCACTTGCTGTCAACTTGGAGGGTCTCCATTTTGGCAGTTTAGGTTTACCAGGCTCCTTGGGGACATCATGAGCTCTTTTCTAAGAGGCTGCTCAGAGACAGGAAGTTGAGGGTTCAGACAGGAAGTGGCAGATGTGACAGGTGTGCGGTGGGATGGAGAACGTGATGAAGAGTGGCTGAAGGACAAGTTCATTGGGAACAGGTGACGTTGAACAGTGATAGGTAGTTTAACTGAATTCTTCTTTACATCCCCTTTCTGTTTCAAAAACCACAGCTGATGGAAAAACAAAAAAGGGAAGGGTAAGTGAAAAAACCAGAACATACATTTGGAGAAAATAACACACACTGCGACCAGAGGAAGCCAATCCTCCAAAGCACATTACTGAGCTTCAAGGAACCCGGAGCCAACAACACCACCAGTCTGAAGGAGAGATATGAGGTGACATACCACCTCTACAGACTCAAACCCACAGGCTGAACCTTCTGCACTTGCACAAACGGGTGTCAGGCCTCCCATACTCCTGTTCACAGTGTACACTTTATTTTTTCAGTATGCTCAACTATGATAATGATAAATAGTTTCTGAGGCTTGAACTGTAGTCAAAGGCAATCGTGCGTTAATGTTGCCCTGGTTTCTATTTGTTTCATGACGTACACCATGCACTTGACAAAACCACACATTGGCTTAGCATATGCCCACCCACCAAAAAATATTTAATCACTATGAGAGCTATATATATCAAAACATATATCATTTTTTGTGTGTGTCAGCCTCACAACAAGCTTCCAAAATGGATAGGAAGCTGTTTTTCCAATTCTTAAATGGCCCACAGCTATCAACCGCGGTAATCTCATAATTAGCACAGAGGATACGGATGGTGCCAGAAATCCATTACCCTGAGGTTTTTTTTAATGCTTCTTTTTTTATTTGCCCTTGTTTTTAGGTCAATATATTGCAGGCGTTCATCTGCAGCAGTGCTTGCAGCCTAAATACATTCTGAGCTGTGTGCAGCATGCAAAGAACACAGCCCTGTAGTCCTGGTGGAAGTTACCACTTGGACACATCATGCATGCATGTGTATATTGACGAGCTGCTATTGGTGGAAACAGAACTGTTGCATCATATGGCACTGTTGGGTCCAAGCCCCCCACCTCAAGTTCTAATAAGACCACCCCACCCCTCCCCCAATTCTGTAATACCCTGTCCCCTATCCACATATTCTTAGCATGGGGCTGATCATTTCCTTTAGTGCCAAAGATGTAAGAGACCAAGGGTACATCTTAAAAATAACCCCACCTCAAGTTCTAATAAGACCACCCCACCCCTCCCCCAATTCTGTAATACCCTGTCCCCTATCCACATATTCTTAGCATGGGGCTGATCATTTCCTTTAGTGCCGAAGATGTAAGAGACCAAGGGTACATCTTAAAAAAAAGCGATGTTGCAATGTTTTCTTTTAATAGAAAAAAACCCAGTCCCCTGGTTCTGGCAGCTGAGCTAACTGACCGTGCGGACCGTGCCATTCCGCTCCCAAAGCCTGTCCAGGGCGGAAATAGAAAGCAGCTTCTTAAAAGCACCGTGAAAGAAACTACTCTGAGCAGAGGGAGCTTAAACAGTAGCAGGAGATCGGATGTTTGCTTAAAACTTGTTCATGCAAACAGATTTGATGCGAGTCAGATGGTGAGCAATGGGAGAAAATTAGAACTTTTTCTTAGATGTGATTGTTCCTGTATCCAGAAACTTCATGCTTAACTAAACAACGTAAGACTGATTATAGAAAGCATACAAAACCACACGTTCTGAAAAAAAATGCATGTGCCCACTCGTTCATAGGTCTGGTCTGATTTGAACTGTGTGCAAGCATGCTTTATACAGCAGAAGCAAGAAGCAATGTAAAGAAGGAATATGGTTTATGAATTTACAATGGGATTTTAACATTCAGCACCAGAATGCACATTTTAGCTATTAAATAAAATATATTATTCCAAACACTGTTCCTGAAATCAGTATTATTGTACTCTCTGGCTTGGCCTGAATTATTTTTCAGAAAAGATTCCAGCATATTGCAATATGGTCCCCACACATTCCCTCATCTACACTATTACATGCTTACATATTGTGAAAGAAATAATAAAATATCCCACAGGGCAACTCTGATGTTCCATAAATGTTTAATGGTATCCATGGTATTGGTTTTATGACTTACCCCACACCACGAGAACATTCAAACTCAGATTCAAACGCATATTCTTACTCCTTCTCTAACTGACTTTAAGTTATGATCAGACAGGCCCAAACTTGCTTTCTTCATATGCTGCAATACAAAAGATGTTCACATTTTCCCTTACACTTCTTATTCTGTGCCCTGTTCCTGTTTGTGGGTTTGGCTGTCTTTGGCACCCATTAGTTTACACTGCTCTCTAGAAATGTGAAGGAAAGTTTGAATGTGTGAGTTGAATTAATCAAGGGTGGGCCTGGATGTAATCAATCACAGAACACCTCATTATCCATCACTACTTCAAAGCTGAAAGGCTTCCAACGCCCATCCCAATTACTGCTCCGGGGTTTGTTTTGGACTCTAGCGCATTTGAACATTTCAGCAGAGCAGCAGCAAGTGGATTAAATGATAATTAGCTCTTCAAAGACGGCTTGCCTTCTCTGTCCACCATTTTATGGCTGCCCAGCGAATATTGAAAATGGTGGAACACCTCAGCCGGAGAATTTTGGGTGGGCTCGTCGAGTTGCTGGAGAAGCAGTTTCGTTCTGTTCTAACGTGTGGAAAGTGTCAAACGGGTCTCTAGTGGCAGCTGTCAGTTCTGCTCTTTCACAGGTTGGTGCGGTTTGGAGGTCTGTTCGCAACACCTGGCCGCGGCGATGCGTCTCGACCGAGCGTGTGCGAGCCTGCGAGGCGGATGAGTCGACGCTCTCTGCTTGCTTCGCGCTCTCTCTGCCTCGCGCTGACCGTACTTGCCCTTTCTATACGACGATTATTTTAACGGCTTTGTAGCCGGAGACGCTCGGCCATCTGTGCCGTGTCCTGCGCGGTCCCGGGGAATAAACCGGCGTGGAAACGAGCGATTGCTTTCTAATAACGTGTTGCAAATGATTCGACCAGACAAACCTAAACTGCAGAGTCGCATATGGGTTCGTGGATTCCTTTCCATTTGTTAATTGGTTCAAATAAACATTTTGGATTTGTCTCCCCTCTACCCAGCCACCCCCCCCCCCCCCCATCCCCACCCCAGGGGCTCCTCAGTCATGCTTTGGCCCAGAAGGACATTTAACACCAGAAACCCCTGTCCATCTGTCATTTTTCTTGTTGTTCACAACTATTTTTTTATGAGACTGAAAAGAATGTAAACTTAAAGTCAAGGAATTTGGATTCGCTTGAAAACTTTCTAGATTATTCTGTGGAAATTCAACTGTTTTCCCTGTCGTGAAAGATGTACAAATATGCTGTTTGGCAACTCTTTGAGTGTTGAAAATATACTGCAGGGTGTTCTCTTGAGAGGACAGTTGATTGTTGATGTGAATGAATGCACACTTCCTGACTGTGAAGGCCCTGCTGTCATGGCAACATGAACATGTGCAGAATCTATTGCTCTTACTGTAACTCGCAGCACAAGGTCAAAACTGATGGGAGGGGTCTGACTGTTTTCACTCTTTTAACCATGGGAGTTTGTTTCTTTTAATGGATACTACAGCCAGAATAAATGTATACATTTGTGGCATCTGAAAGTTAGCTGATAGCAGACTATTGTGTTGTGATGTGTTGCGTTCAAATCCCAGAAAGCTGCACGTAAGAAACCCGTTGCCTTAATCCAGTCAGTTAATGGACTACTCCAGTGATTCTCAAACCTGCTTTGGGGACCGACCATATATGCTATACTATTTGATAATGCGGTCCATTAAGGACAGATAAGTAAATTAAATTAAAAGTTCCAAATATTTATTTTTTCACAAGGTGACAACTGAGCAGGATATGCTATTTTCTGCCTTTTAGGTGACGTGTGGTGGAAAATGGACACACTCCCTCAGTCCAGTCAGCAACACTTCCATTTCTAGCTTTTTTTCCCTCTACTCAGACAAAAAATGCTGAACCAAGAAAACAATTACGATATTAAAAAGATTGGAGGCTAACCCAGCGCACAAGCAACCCCTCAGGAATTTGGTTTGATGAATGAATGATGTCACATCTTTTGAATGGCCCCGCGCATTGCTTAATTTTGAATAGTGGGATAGTGGGAGAGTGAGTGTCATTCCTAGAGGCGCTAACGCAGGAGAGTCAGGGTGCCGGTCCATCTCCCTGGTCCCAGGTGGGGGGGGAGTAGCACGTGTGCGAACACGCAGCGTGGGGAGAAATACCACTTCCGACCTCTCCTCACTCAGAGGTCAGCCGTCTCAAGAGTTGGATTTCTGGGGTCACCTCCCGTGTCAGCCACACGCCTCCCAGCCGCACAAATAGCCTCTGCGCGCACAGCGCTCCCCCTTTACAGGGAGATCCTCCTGAGGGGACAGAATGACTCGTCTTTATTGGAAAAGGGGTCCATATTCTACTGGGAAGAGACCCCAGGCAAACAAAGCTCTATGCAAAACCCTGACGGAGCAACACCAAAGCACCACTTTGTTTCTTAAGAGCCCCTGAATCTGCAACGAGGACTATAATATGGAGTGAAACAGTAGCGCTTGCTTCACGTCTCCGTATTAGTCTTGAGCAGCGTCTCTGTGCTTAAGCAGAAGTTGTGGTCTTCTCATTGTTTGTTTGCCAAACTTTCAGATTTGGAGAAGTAGTGAGGCTGTGTCCCTCTGGTCCCCACCTGGCTAACTGACAGTAGAATGTGTCTGCGGTGGTAATCTCAAGGCTGTATTTCAAAATAGAAATGACAAGAGACTTACATTTTGCTGCTACCAAATTGCTTCCTAATAGCATTATCTAACTAGCTTCAAATAAAAGAATATACAATGTTTCCCAGATTTGAAACATGAACTTGTGAAAACATCTTCAGATGTTTGCAGTTGCTCTGTATAATTGTAGTCCCTTATATGAAACAGAACAGGGCTTTTACAACCGTGACCACTCCCCCAGTTGTTATTTGAGTGTCACCATTCATGGAATGGGTGTTGTGGCTATGAAAGTGTTTGGACTGTTGTGTAGAGCACATCACTTGTTTGCCAAGCAGCCATTCATTCCCATGGTGCAAAGCAAAACTTACACTTCGAGACCTTCGGAAAAAATGTGTCATAAAATGTTGTTGATTGGGCATTAAATATATATGTGAAGTTTTGGACAAAAATAATTAAAAGTATGAAAAAATGCTAAATTCAAAAGGTAGTATCTGCATGAAGCCCATTCACTTTGGTATCTTTGACGCTCAGTATCTCAGTCACAACTTTTGCATTGTATATATTACACAACCTGCGGACACAGCTACGTTTTTATTGACGCGACTGATGTACCATGCGGGTACCTGGGCACCTCATCAGGGCTCAACCACATGACCCGAAGAACCAGGGATACGCAACTCCTCACTTTACTCTCTCCACTCTGATTGGAGATGTTCCGGATGGTTCCCAAGGGGCTGCTTCCAGGAGCCTGGTGTGCATCCGCGATGGGAACTCTCCAGGAAGCTCTCCCCCCCCCTACCCACCCAACCACATAAAAGACCAAACAGAGATGGAAGCTGGGTGGATTTACGGCAAAGCTCAGGGTGACACCGATACCCCAGTGTTGCGGCCTGGTGGATCCGTGTGCGGTTTATGGAGCGGGTTCATGTTCTCGGCGTAAAATCGTCACCCCTCCTCCTCCTCACCCTGAAGGTTTCTGCATGCTTGTAATTAAACCGATATCGCTCCTTGGGGTTTCAGTCATCTCTCCCGAGTTTGGACACATGCGTTTTTATAGACGTGCTGGAAGCGGCTCCTCGGAGAAAGCCCCAAAGAAGAACCGGCTCGGTGTCAACTCAAAGCCCTGGATCACAGCTCGCGTTCGCACGTTACTTGCATTTGCATTTACTGAAAAGGAGAAATCGAATCTCAAGAAACAAGTCTGGCAGAAAGAGTTTAAGACTCATTTATTGTGTTGCTGTTTTTTTATTGTTTTATTATGTTTTTTGGGGAGTGTTTCGACACAACTTACTCTTGCCCTTTGAAACAGACAGCTGTTTTACAAAGTTCAACTCTCACACTCACCAGGAGAAAACTGGATCTTATGATCTCCCTTCCTGCTGTGGACAGAGTAATGGAATGGCCAACAGCTTTAGATTAAGAAACATAGGTCTGAGTTCTAGCGAGCAGAGCTACCATGGGGGAAAATTGCACAATGATGCAATTCTGGAAATAGTTGGTGTTAGCACACAACTCTAACCTTGTTCTCTCAGAGATGTCACTTTGGATGCGATTCATACCAATGTTTTTTAGCTTGTGGTATTTATTCTGGACTTATGAACTTGTGGAACTTGTGCCGTGGCTGACAGTGAACTGCCTGTAGATGAAGTTACCAGGATGCAGGAGAAGAAACAGGTAACCAGGGCCTTGTGAAGCAGGAAATCCCTCTGGTATGAGGTCACTGGCGGTTGCCATGGCGTTCCTAAGGACTCCTTCTGGATTCCCTGACCTTCACAAGGCTTTATATTATAGGGATGTCAGACCATCCAAATGACATAAAGGAATAATGAGACAAGGCAGAAATGAACATGGTGGTGGAAACGCCAGAGCACTAAGATCTGCAATTATTAATACAATACCCAGTTTACAATCCTTGCTAATCCTTCCAAAATATTACAAATTACATAATCAATAATTTACTTACAAACAGACGTTTTTGAGGACTCTTGGCATTTTAATACCAATTAGATGAGCGCTGCTACAGTACGGCAGAGTAAATATGTAATTACAATAGACTTGTACTCCATTTCCAGCAAAGAGTAACTACATGGCACAATGGTGGAAAAAAACTATATTTTCTTGGTAAAATGCTGACCTCTGGTGGAGAGAAAGAAAAGAGGCTTAAGCACGCTCACCCTTCCTCAGCGCAGGGATTTGATTGGATGAAATGGACACAGCAGAGCTCAGAACTCAGTTTAATCCAGACACACAAAAACAACTTCTAAAAATCATGGCTTTTTTTTTTTTTGGTAGGGGGGGTGTTCTTGGTGTAGATATTCAGTCCAGTCTAGCTGAAATAGCACAGGTGGAAAAGACCCTGAATTGAACATGAAAACTGAAATTTAACTGCGGGAACGTGGGCAGGACCGGGCATCATCTGATGGTGCGGTACATCATGAAGTCCACAGTGGTGCATCGTGGGAACTTGCCGATGGAGCTCTCCTCCACGGGCGTGTAGACCTTGATCTGCCGCATGTGCGTGTCGCGGCCGTTCTGATGGTTAGCCAGCACGGCGATCTGGATCATGAAGGTGCGGATGGGCCGGTTCAGCAGGTCCAGCAGGGGGATGTGGGTCCAGCCACTGGGCTCCACCATCTCTAACTGCTGCAGGGGGGTGGAGAAGGGTGGGAGAGAGAGTCAGCTGCTCATCGCGTGCGTCCGGTCTGACGGGGGAGAGAGACGGTGTCCGCCGCGTGTGAGCCGCGGCCGGCGGGACTGAGGAAGCATCGGCGGAGCGCCAAACGCATCCATCACCGCTGACGGGGACAGAGCGGATCTCCCTCGAGTGAACGTGGCGCAAGGCCACGGCCTAAGTGTTTGAGTGTGTGTGCGTGTGTGTGTAGGTATGCCTCTCCATGTGTGTGTCTGCACTCTGCAGTGTGTGTGTATGTATGCATCTCCATGTGTGTGTATGCACTCTGCAGTGTGTGTGCGTGTGTGTGTATGCATCTCTATGTGTGTGTCTGCACTCTGCAGTGTGTGTGTGTCTCCATGTGTGTCTCCATGTGTGTCTGCACTCTGCAGTGTATGTGTGTGTGTGTGTGTGTCTCTGCACTCTGCAGTGTGTGTGTGTGTGTGTGTGTGTATGTATGCATCTCCATGTGTGTGCCTGCACTCTGCAGTGTGTGTGTGTCTGCACTCGGAAGTGTGTCTGTGTCTCCATGTGTGTATGCACATACAGATGTTCTGCACAGGTGAATGCACAGGATATTATGAAAAGCAGCAATATAACACTACACTCATTTGGATAAATGGATGCATGTGTGAGTGTGTCTGTGTGTACATGTGTGCGAGTCAGCGAGTGCGTATATTTACATGTGCATGTGTGCGAGTGAGCGTGCATGTGTGTGTGCATATTTGTGTTTGCACGCATGTGACTGTGTGTGTGTACTTGTGCATGTGTGTGTAATTGAGAGTGTGTGTGCACGTGAGTGCGTGTTGCTGTAATTGTACGAATGTGTGTAATTGAGAGCGTGTGTGTGTGTATAATTGAACAAGTGTGTGTAATTGAAAGAGTGTGTGTATGTGTGTGTGTGTGTGTGTGTGTGTAATGTAATTGAGAGTGTGTGTGTGTGTGTGTGTGTGTATATAGGTTCTCCTCACAGTGCAGGGCAGATCTGGCACCAGGAGGCGGTGGCTGCAGTGGGAACTGGCAGCTGCTCCAGACCCACCACTGACCCCATTCATCCCCTCAGCAGGTGTCACACTGAGTCCCACACTGCCCTCACACACACACACACACACACACACACACAGTGCCCTCACACACACACACACACACACACACACACACACACACACTGCCCTCACACACACACACTGCCCTCCCAACGATACGCACACACACACTAACAATCATACACATTCAAACGCACACACATACAGACACACGCAAGCACACATGCACACGCACACAGAAAACCTGGAACTACTTACTGCACAGAACAGAACAAAGACAGAAAAATCTAGAAAAAAAACATCAGGTTTTTCAAATAACTCCTACCACAATGCCACAGAAAAATTTCCAATTCATCCCCAGGACCGAGAGAAACCTGCTTTCTTTCTTTCAAAGCAGTCAAAAGTTTCTTACACAAGGACAAATAGAAAACATTTCAGATAAAAGGTTCCAGACCCCCTTTATAAAAGGACCTCACACTAAGCTCTGTGTAATTCTTACCAGAAACCGGTTTATTTACCAAAAAATTATGAGACTTAATGCCAAGCGCTGGGCTACAAATAAAGAGCAACAGAGAAGGAGGGAATCATGGTAAAGTGGAAAGTTTATTTCAGCTGTGCTTGTTATTTTATTTTCTTCAGTTTACTCCACGCACGGCAGGCAGAAACAGGAGGAGACGCGAGGAAAGAAAACAATAAATATGTAAATCTAATTTGGAAGTCTGCAATTACGACCTCTTCCTCGCCTGTTTGGGAATTCAGCGCAGGTCTCGCCTTTCATTATAAAACAATATTAACATTTTCCGAGCGGCTGAGGGATGACTCTGGCTAACGCGAGGAGCCAAATACAATATGGGAGACGGTAGTAGAATCTGCCACCCACGTTGCAGGGAGAACAGCTTTCAAACACATGCAGTGAACTGTAAAAACAACTAAAGCCTGCGATCCCTGCACTGTCCTTTTCACTCAAGGTGAAATAAACCATCCTTTCTTTCTCGGCGATCGGGAGGGCTTTCCACTGCTAATCTACATTATCTCTGACTGGGCTTCCTATTGACACGAAGCCATCTTTTTTCTTTTTTCAAATCACGAGAGTTTCCGTGAATGAAGCGAAAGAATAAATGCCAACCTTCCCCGCGCGAGAAAGCGTCACTCACTGAGGGCAGGCAAGATCTCAAATTATAAACGCTGTCACGGAGGAATTTGCTATTGCTCTCAACTCCACGTTGCTCAGAAACAATGACTACATTCCACGGCAAACAAAGGACGAATTGATTTCATGAGACACTGATAAGTCCGACTGAAGCTTTCCTATATTCCTGTATTTCATATCTTTGACAAAATTGAATTTACAGTGCTGCCAGTGACGTCACCTCATCAGCTTCACACATAGGAGGGAAAAACGGCCAAAATAAATGTCCTCCTTGTGGAACTTCGTGTTCGCTCAGTCACCCGATATGCCATTACGCAAACAACATAACTCCTCCTCAAACTGCACATTCTACTAATACACCCCCCTATTTTTTTTATTTTTATAAACGGAGCAATCAAATGATCGTTAATATTTATAAAGTCAGGATCATAAAACAGCTATGTGGTAGGTAGGTAGAGTGGCGGAGTTTGAGGGCTGTATTTGTATTTTTTTTAAAGGAGCCAAATCCTGCTGAAAAGTTCACGTTAACATTTCTATACAAGACTTCAAACTGCTTATAAACTCCCCGAGAGCACATTCCAGGTAGTGTCGTAGCGCTAGTGGAGCCAGAGTGCCTTTTGACCGAACGCACACGTTGCGGCCCTTCAGTTGGAAGGATTAGCTTTTGAACTTCATTCATAACGTCGCTCCTGACCTTATTTCTCCAATAAGACTTGGCCCCTGCTGTTACTGTAGATGCAGAGTGAGCCACAAGCACACAAACACTTAAACTGCGTCCGTCCGAGCAGAATACAGTACGGCGTGACCGAATCATCCGAGCATTCCTGTGCGCCGAGCGCTCTTGTGCCAGGATTATCCCCGCAGAGCAAGAACGATTTTGAGCCTAATCTATAAAGGAATGCCACTCCAAAATTCACTTAATCACTCGTTTCGGGGAAGTTTGGAAGTGCCTCGTTCTTGGGAAATGCAAGAACATTCATAATAATTTTGTGCACAACTCAAGACGGGGATGAAATCTGGAGTGGTCCATGCTCTTAAATGATTTTTTGACGAAACTGAACAAGTCAGGCACATCCAGTATAAAGCATGGCAGATGAATGAGACAAATAAAAAAATACTAAGGGGTGTATATATTTTAAAAAATAACGAGAATTTCACAAGTACTTTATCTATATCTCCCTCCAAAGTTTGCGGTCAAATCCATTTAGTTTTTCGAACCGTTAAGAGCCTATAGCTAACATTTTAATGAGGGTAACAGCATCTACAATTGTGGCTCAATGGGTATTTGTGTTTCTGGCAAAGTTCACCACTACCCCTCTGCTTAAGTCCCCAAGCTGTTCTCAATAGCCGAGAGAGAGAGAAAAAAACCTGCAGAGAAGGAATCAATTACAGGAAGATTAAATCAATGAGGAGAGGGGTGAAAGCAGTAAATTCACTTCACAAAGAGCCGGGCCAATAACTCAGTGCGAATGTGCAGGGGAGGCGTGTGGGTGGGGAGGGTATGGGGGCTGCTGTCACCGGGCGCAGTTTTAATTAGCGCTGTGCTGGAGGTGGAACAGTGGCAGCGTTGTGGAGTGAGGCTGAGCAGCTGTGGTGGGTGCAGTGCGGGGCTGGGTGGGGGGGGGGAAGGGCGCTGGCTGCGTTCCCCGCCCATCCTGTGCCAGTTCAGGTGTCTGGGACCCTGGCAGTAGGCAGCGTGGGGGGGTACTGCCCGGATCGGATCACCAACGCAGTGACCCCACCCACCCCTGCAAGCCGAGGCACGCAGTCTGACGGCATTCCGCCAGGTGGCACCTAATCACTCCTCCCCCTGGGCCCACTGGCTGAATCAACTCAACAGGCCCACTGGCTGAAGCAACTCAACAGGCCCACTGGCTGAAGCAACTCAACAGGCCCACTGGCTGAGGCAACTCAACAGGCCCACTGGCTGAAGCAACTAACAGGCCCACTGGCTGAAGGAACTCAACAGGCCCACTGGCTGAAGCAACTCAACCGGCCCACTGCCTGAAGCAACTCAACAGGCCCACTGGCTGAAGGAACTCAACAGGCCCACTGGCTGAAGGAACTCAAAGGACATCAATGAAAGAAGCTATTCATACTTCTCACATAGTCCTGCACCAAACTTGTATAAAGCAAAGCAAAACTTTATTAAAGGCCATGTGGGTTTCTGTAAAAATAAGCAGGTGTCTACCTTACAAATATCATTTTGCATCAGGATCCATTGAGCATTTGAGCATTCCAGGTAAGGAACTGAGGGAATATTTTTAATATTGCGGGTTGTGATTTATAAATGTGAGGTGTGTTCTAGCAAACTCTTTTCCTTTTTTTTTTTTTTTAAAAGATATTTTTTTAGGCCTTATTCAGCTTTATTGGACAGTATATAGTATAGAGAGACAGGAAGAGTGGGAGCGAGAGAGAGGGGAAGACATGCGACAAATGTCAGACGGTCGGATTCGAACCGCCGACGTCGCGGCTCACAATGAGCATGCGGTCAGGGCTCTACAGGCTGCGCCACTGAGACACCCCAAGCAAACTCTTTTCCTGGGCTTAATTTTCTAATTGAACAAACAGGGTGCAGTTTACAGCTGACAACTGTTTGAATAATTTAATGAAAATGCTTACCATAACCTAATTCCATTTTTAAAAAGTACCCAGTATTAAGGTTTATCCATCTATCGATGTGGTTAAGCAATAAAATATTTTCTACATTTTCCAATGACTTTTTTCTGCACCTTTTGAAATATATATTTTCAGCACCTTGTCTCTAGTTGCTTGAGCTCAGACTCTGAACTTTTACATCAATCTATTGACAAATACCTCATGGTAGCAGTGGTTCCACCATATTACAGTCAGCATTGGGTTTAGCTCCTCACTGTAGTTCTGTTGGGGTCACAATTTATAGAGGATGCACATTAAGCTCACTTCTGTGGGGTTGCAATAATCCTGTGCCATTCATTTATGGTAAAAACATACTTTTAGATTCTGCTTTGACTGCAGCATTTAACAAAAACTTTTAACTTGGATGTTTGGAAGTTGGAAAGCCCTGAAAATATAATTTCAAGTCCAGCACTTACTTCCGTTTACTTTAGTCTTAATCACTGTATATCCTTATTTTCCCCCAAGAAAATATTTCTACATTAGCAGCAAAAAATGTTGCTTTATTGAAGGTCCAGGACACCATATCTCAATCTATATTGCAGTTTACAGATTACAATATATTTTTGGAAAATGATCACAGCAGTATATCTAATGGAGCCATTTGAACCAATAAAAAAATACATAATATACATGTCCAACACAAATTAAAAAACCAGTCCAAACAGTTATCCTTAACCCAAACAACCAGCTGAAGCCAAACCTAACCTCAACCACAAGTCAAACATAAACCTGAATAACTAACCCAAAACCACAAATCTAAACTGACCGCAACCACACACACAAGCTGAAATTCACCCCTTTGAATTTGTGCTTGTGTAGAAATGTTTGTGACTGCTTTCTATAAATGGTGTCTTGGTCACATATGGTGACCAATAGGCTTCATTTGGAATAATTTGTTTAACATTTTGTTCATATGTGCTTCAGAAAAAGCTAAGTACTGCACTGTAATAAGTCTGCATATCCCAACATTTAAATACATTTTTTTTTTTAAACATCCTCAAGGAGCACTTGCCATTTTCATTCAGATTGGTTAAGGAGACATGAGAAGTACAAGCCAAGCAGCATGTTTCAAATAATTTTACTTTGTGAAGCGATACTGACCACTAGTGCACATAACAAATATAGCAGTTAAGCAATAATGACCTTGAGTGGACAGCACACTATAATACTGACGAAAGGCTGACCTCTAGTGTAGAGCCTATGTCCTCTCAATGGACACACTGTCAGACACTACTACTTTGTGAAACGGTTTTCAATTTGGTGATGAGTAAATGTAAAATTATACAACTATGTACAACTGGTGCTGTATTTTGCTACAATGATTGAAATGCAAAAAAACAAAAAGTACTTACCCGGATCTCTTGCAAGTTATGAAAATTGTTTCCAACTCGAACTGAGATTTTGCTGGGCGTGTAGCTCTCGTCTGACTTGTAATCTGCATAAATGCAAAGCATCTTTACCGTGGTTTTTCTTCTGTAATCAAAAGAATGACATAATATCTTTAGCATAATGATCTTTGATTTGCACTCCCTGGCAGGCAAACCCATTTCCACTAATGCCGTTTTATCTCTTTATTTTCCTCTGTGACCCTCTATCCCGATCAAGCATGTAGTCTGGGTAGTGAATGATCCTCCATGATGCAGAAAGGTACACAGCTACAGGCAGGAATGCAAAGGTAATTAGCGTATCACCCATCACTCATGTCTTGAGGCTCCTTTCAGTAGACCCAGAACATGTTATCTCTACCAAGCCGCGAGTGGCTACTGGACACGCACGCATATATTACCCATACTACCTTCATTGGTTGCCTCAGAAAGCATACTTTCACTTTGCAGTAGACCAGGTTGGGTTGTAAGGGCTTCAATTGGAGTAGGAATTCATACTGTTGCTAAAAGGCGTACAGCATATAGTCATATAGGCTCTGTGGTTTCTTCCATATTTGGGCACTGTCACCTCGGCTGTAGGATTTCAAAGCATGTGCATTATCCTCAAGAGCGATAAGAATAGTTGTTTGAGTCAGTGGTACTTAGGCACAGCAAGAGACTCAAACTCAAGTAACAGTTTTGGTACTGTAGCTCTTGAAGTTGTAGATATCTCGGTATGTTAGTTACAGACTTGGCCTATCTACCTTGTGTACAGGACTTACTGGATGTTCACAGCCTTAAAACCAATTGTATACTGTATGACTTTTATCTGACCTGTTTGGTTGTTTGTCCCATGACCTTGATATGCACCGTTTATGCGCATTAGATAAAAGCAGTTGCTAAATAGAATGTAATAAGTGTTATAATAATAGAATGCTTGAGTGTACGGTTTTCGTGGTTTCCTTTTAATCGACATTTAGGCCTTGGAATCAAGGTGTACAAGCCCTTTAGCCAATTTAGTTACGTACTGAAAATGTACACCTGCAATTTTATGTGGTCAAGTGCTATCCAAGTGCAATCCAATCATCCGAGACACATGTTAATGCCAGGTGTAAACGGGGCCATGTTATGTTCCTGGTCCAATACTACTCCACACAGCCATCCAGTCTAGCGCAGTGTCTGTGACTTAGGCCCAAGTGTACAGCCATTCTATCTCTACCTGAACTGAATGTTGACCAGGTGTGGCTGTGAACCGTCTGACTGCCAGTAGGTCTCCAGGTTGTCATCTCGTAGCTGGTCTACCCCGAAACCTGCAGAAGAGCCCAAGATCCATCACGTTGCACATGAACGCTGAATGTTACGTGCTGATAAATTTATGAATATGGATGCACATTTGTTTTGACAAAACCTCAGGAAAAATTTGAGTTTATGGGAATTTTGAGTCCAAAATCAACCAGAAGTGTGGGAGTTGACCACTCTAACTTCACTCATACTTTGTGTAAATGGTCTTTATATATTCAATAAAGAACATCCAAAACATTAGCCTCATTGGATTTGTCACTGTATAGATTTGGACTCTTGTAAAGTCACTTGTAAGTGGAAATTGGGCCACATGGAAAATTAAGTCAAATGTATCATTCATAAAAAAATATATACAATGCTATATTTTTGGGTCCAGTCAAAAGAATGACCAAAGTATTGCATATTCAACCAAGTAGTTGGTAAGGTGGAAAGTTTCCTATTAAAATGAAACTTTACGGAGTTTATGTAGTATAATGGGCCTACTTATGTCCAAAAATTTTGTAACTGCAATACCTTAGCATGTTTTGATCAGTTCAATCAGGACCTCAATTTACAGGAACATTTAGATTTAAGTAACATCACAAATGTGGTTAAATGGTCTTTGGTATAAAACAATAATCAAAACATATTTTGCATTTAGGTATTTAGTTATAGCTTTTTCATATTAATATAATTATTTACAAATTAATAATATAAACACAAACAAAGGCATAAACAAAGAAAAAAAAAATATCACAAACCATTTTCTACACAACTTCGCTGATGAAACGTTTGTAATGTATTTCTAACTTTTTTTTTCTCATTTTCATTGATTTTTGTTGTGACATATATGTATATGCTCCTGTAAATTGAGGTCCTGTTCCAAACTATGAAAACATGCAAATGCATTTTATTTTTTTGTTTACATAAGTAGGCCTATAATACATTTTTAAGAAAATTAAGTTTCATATTGATTGGAAAATTTCTACCTTACCAACTAGGCTACTTGGTTGAATATGCAACTTTTTTCAAATTTGGCATTGCATAATTTGACTACATTTCACTTGTGGCTGTTCGTAACCAAAATATCTACTAGTCTTACAAGTTTGCAAGACATACACCAAGTGGTGCTGTTGTAGTAAGCCATCAAATATTGAAAAACAATTGCCAAGTGGTCATTCATCTAACATTTATGAATGACCATAACTTTTTTTATTTCGAGTAGTATTAGGAAAATCGGATAATCAGATAATCTGAAAGCAGACAGAAAACTGTGTCAGACTACTAGTTTTCAGGTTTTTCCATGCTTTAATGTAAAAAATATGATGATATAAATGCGACATAACCCCAATGTGACTCGCGAGGAGCCAATATCTCTAGAATGCCAAATCCAATGAGGCTAATGTTTCAGATGTTCTTTATTGAATATATAAAGAATATGTACACAAAGTTTGAGCAAAATTGGAATGGTCACCACCCACACCTCTAGTTGATTTTTCTCAGAATGACCGTTTACTAAGTATAGCAATTCAACCTGGACCATGACTTGATGTAACAATCAACAATCAACATTACAATGAGAAAAAATGCACTACTTTTACCAAATCATGGGGGGGGGGGCTGTACCCACTCACCAGGCTTGCAGGATGAGAGGGACCACACTGCCTGGGAACCAATCTCTCTCACTGTGCCCGTCCGCTCCAACTGCTTGGGGTCTGCACCAGGTGGGGTCTTGCTTGCTGTGGCCATCTTCACACAAATCTCCCTGCTAATTACATACAGTCACAAGAAAAGCCAAACCATGCAATCCTTGACAACACAAAGAACGAATGCCTAAGTTGTTGCATCTATTTGTTTATGACCATATAAACAAGGATTGTGCAACGGCTTTAACTGTCCCAAGACTGACAGCCCGCCACACACTGTAACAGTTAATTGGCAAGCTGTGAGCAAATACATTAGCTACCTAGCCATCAAAGAGTTACCTGTACATAAAGGGATACGGGTAGCTCACGCTGTAACCACGATTACCAGCTAACTAGGTAGCAGAAAATACTTGTCACCGTACCACTATAGTATTCCTGTTGATCGTAAACGTTATAGCTAACAGTTACACTAGTTGGCTGTAGGTAACGTTGCGGTTTACCTTCCGTGATCACTGCGTCACATAATGCTAATTTAGCCACCTAATTGGTCAGTGATACTGAGGATAAGAATCTAACCAGTCTAAGTAATAGACTGCTCCTCTGTCGACTAGGTATATAGACCATTGCTAAACAATGTAGCAAGGTAAACGTCCGTTTGTATGTCCACATCGTTATCCAACTAGCAATCTAACGTTAATATTTTTTAACGCATACATGCATAGTATGGGAAATTGCTACAATACCTGTGTCTTCTCTGATATCAATTGACTGTTGAGATTTGTTAGAAGTAACCTAACGTTAGATATTTATGCTGTCATCGTTTGCCAGCTACATTCTTAGCTAACACAGTTAGCTTGCTAGGTAATGACAACAATCCACTTCGAAAAGAGCCAGAATGAGAAAGTGTCTTCCGGTAACCACCAGAACGCAAAATATTGCAACAAAGGTTAAAAGTAACGTTTTGTTTTAAGTAATTGTTTAATGGTATTACACCAGAAAATAGCATATGCATATAGCTCTAACTTTGCAGTCGTAACATTCGAATCTCCCACTCGGTTTTTCGATTTCGTCGCCTCTAAATGACGCAGCGGGAGTGGCGCTTTGGACGCATCAGAGAATACGGCCGGGCGCGCCATCTTTTCTCCCGGCTTCTCTCCCCAGGAGCACACGTTGTTGAAAATAGGAGAGTGATACGCAGTAATACCACTGAGTTATTTCACATTCTTCTACCTGGAAGACGGAGAAGACAGAAGGGAGGCTACTGGGGGTGAGCTGATGTTCGTCTACAACCGATTTGTGGCAATATCTTTACTATAATAATAATTATGGTGTAAGGGTTAATTTTATCGGCCCAGGCGTGTGTATCTTGTGAGCTGCGTATGGATTATTTGCTAGTTCTGAGGCCTTTGGGCCTTGGTGCAGTTAGTTGTACGCACCAAAAACAGTTTGGTTTTATGGTTTCTGGCGATATTTTCCCAACACGTGTCAGCTGGCTGCTGCTGTTTCACGAACACTGGCAACTAGGAATGTACTCGATTTCGTGATGTCAGCGGCCGTGTCCTGGTGAGCGAGGTGAGTCGCTAGCTAGCTAATCATAGGCAAATGGAACCGCATCATTTCACGTTGCTTGCTAGCTAACAGGAGTTAGCAATTTCGCTGGTATCTGTCCAAATATGCTGCGTTCATTCCACGTTGGGAATTTAGGAACAGTTAGTTAGTTAGTTAGTTAGCTAGCTATATAGCGATCAGTTTTGTCTGCTCCGGTCAGGTCATCCGTTTGCTACCGTTGAATATTACAGATAACGTTAGCTAGCTAGCTAGATATCTTATTAAGATAAACCGTCTGTCCAACTGGCGACGTTTCAATGGACTTGGTTTCGTGGCGTGGATTCATTTGATGGCAATGTCTAGCTAGCAAACTACAGTTACCGAGACGTAACCTTAGGGCGTTCATACAATGTGTTTATCAGTTGGTATACTGCCAGCCTGTTGGTTAGCCAGCTGGCAGTTTAATATTGTAAGTTAATTAGTCTTCTTCGATCAAAGTAACGTTACGGTGCATATTATAACTGCAATGGCGGTGTAAGTTGGGTTCCTGTGAATATTGTTGGCTAGCCAGCTGGTGATCCGTCACATCTTCTGTTGTCTTCATTTAATTTAGCTAGCCAACGTCATCTCTAATGCGAATGAGATAACGGTTGTGTAAATCACATATTTTCTTGCCCCACAGAAAGTCAAATATAACTGGGTTTATTAGCTCGCTTAACTAAAGTGACACCCGTTTTAAAGTATAAACATCTGTTGATGTTAGATACCAAGCCTATCTTTGCTAGCTCTTTACGTCAGCTGTATGATGACGTACCCCATCTTTCATAAATTGTATTTGTGGATTTCATAAGGGTAGCTATACATGAGACTTGTTTTAAGTGCGTTGCTTAGTTACTGATTTTGGTGTATTGTAAGCATTTCTTCCGTAAGCTGAAGTGGTGCTTTAACAGCTGACGTAACGTTAGCTGATTAATATCTTCACCTATTTGGTTTACTTGTTGCGCACATTTATGTTTTGCTATGATAACTTTATACTGCCCAGAGTCACCCAGAAGAACGACCAACGACGCAGTTAATCCACTGAATTTATAAAAATAAAAAAAAAGCTTAATTATGTTACAGAAACGTGTTAATTATGAAATGCAGTAGTAATAATAATAATATAATAATAATAATGGCTGCTTTATTTATAAGCCACATTCCATACATTAATCTGTTGCTCCAAGTGCTTTCAAAAGTTCTCAGCAGGGGAAATATTACACCCAACAAGTCAATAAAAAATTGTAAGCATGTTATGAATGATAATTTTGTATAAAACTTTGTTGAATCTCTTTTTAGCTTGGTGTGGCCTTCCTCCATTGTCAGGGGAAACAGCATCTGTTCTGCAAAGGTTTTGAGAGAAGGCAGCTAAAATGTCAGAGAAACCGACCAGAATCGCAATTGTGAACCATGACAAGTGCAAACCCAAGAAATGCCGGCAGGAGTGCAAGAAGAGCTGTCCAGTGGTGCGAATGGGTAAGAACCATGGAACAGGTTGATGTAGCCATTTAAAACTGCCCTTCACATGGAGATGACTTAACCCTTGTGTAGTCTTAACATTCTGTATACTCCCCTTGTCCTCAGGGTCCTTCACTAAACCCCAAAAGCAGCTTAATTGAATTTTAAACCGCAAATCCATTTTGTATTAAAAAACAACCTTTCACTCATCACAAACTTTGTCATCAAATTTCAAGTTGAAAAAATATCATTTAGGGGGTTTTCTCTACTGTTAACATAGTGGCAGGTCATTTTTGACCCTTAAGACAACACAAGGGTTAATACAACAGTAGTGCATCACATGTACACATGGAAATTACTTTCTAAAACCTCTTATTGTAACAATGGCTCACTTACTATTGTCATTTTGTGCTTTGAGAGTCAAAAGGGTAAGAAAAAGAGTAAAATAATACTTTATCAATAGGCCATATGCCTTTTTGGGCTTTTTATTCAGCTAATTGTGAGCTTTTTTGAGGTGTCATTTGATTGAATACTGGTCGCAGGGTATCGAATAGTCTTGTTTCTTTGCATTCTTAGGATTAATTTTAAAAGGCACAACAGAGTTTTTACATAAGCTGTGTTTTCTTTTTTCTTTATTTTTAGGCAAGCTTTGCATAGAGGTCACATCACAAAGCAAAATAGCATGGATCTCTGAATCTCTCTGCATCGGATGTGGAATCTGCATTAAGGTAAGATAGTGATCACACTTTCCATGCTCAGTTTTAAAAAGGCTTGGTTGGAACTATTAAACGGTTGAATTCAGGCGTTTCTGTGTTGTTGTTTTTTTTTCAATGCAACCTCAAATGAATGTTGTCAAATGTACATAACCCCAACACGCACACGCTTCCACGCACACTCTTTAGCCGTAACTACATTGGCGATATACCACAACCTCTTGTCCCTCTCTGATTTATTATAGTTGGGTTGTTGTGATGTTCAACATGTAGTAGCCTACATATCTCATATTTTAAAAAAGAGCAAGTTTGGGAACCCCTTTGTTTAATGTTTGTAATATTTATATATATTTTTTTTTTCACCCAGAAATGCCCTTTTGGGGCCATATCAATTGTCAATCTGCCAAGCAACATGGAAAAAGAGACAACGCACAGATACTGTGCCAATTCCTTCAAGCTGCATAGGTATGTCCACATTGTGTAGAAAGGCACTGAGCCATTTCATTATTCTGCATCATAAAAGTAAAAATCCGATTTCACCATCACTGTCACATATCAGCATCATAGGACATTTTTGTACATATCATTTTGTAATGATCGGGTGTTTTGGCACAGGTGTTTCGTGTTTATAATTCTGTTAAACTGGCAACAATAGATTAAGTATCAATGAACTGAAGTGCATTGTTTGACATTTACATGAATTACAACATACCTATCTTTTTCTTTTTTCATGGGTATTTTACCCAAGATAACTTGATATCAGTGTAAATTTACAAAAAATTTTTTTGTTCCCTCTGCGAAGATTCAAAATGGGGGGGGTGGAGGGGGGGGAATCATGAGTTATGAATATAGTTCTCTACATGAATGTATTTTTGGTGCATTACCATGGATACCAGCGTCTGTCTTTCTCTCTGCGCTGCTTCAGGCTGCCTATCCCCAGGCCTGGCGAGGTTCTCGGATTAGTCGGGACCAACGGTATCGGGAAGTCGACGGCTCTGAAGATCCTCGCTGGAAAACAGAAGCCAAACCTGGGAAAGTATGATGTGAGTTCCTGCATTACATTTGGAATAATTCGGGACTCTTGGAAAGGAGCAGGTTTTTTTCCTCCTCACTAAATGGAATTGCAGTCAAAGTGTGGCATTTGAATACAGGATTCCACACATTATGGAAAAGCTTTAGGCTGTGTTACAGGGCCAGGCACTGTGAAAGGGTAGGGTAGGAAAGGGCACCCTAATTATGTGCTTGACAGCCTTGAATGCTTTTGTTTTCCCAGGCGCCTCCGGACTGGCAAGAGATACTCACCTATTTCCGAGGTTCTGAACTGCAGAATTACTTCACCAAAATCCTGGAGGATGACCTGAAGGCTATAGTCAAGCCCCAGTATGTGGATCAGATCCCCAAAACCGTGAAGGTCAGTACCCGAGTTTCTTAAACCATGGGTTTTTTTTTTTTAGTGGCCGAAACTAAGTGGATATGTTTTTCCAGAGAATGAGCGTGGCTGCTTCGCCTGTATGTGTGCTCTGAATATGACACAAAGCATGGAAGAAATGAGTCTCACATCATTCACTGACATGTATTTCCTGGCACCTGTGCACACAGAGAGTGGGGAATACTGTGTTGGTGACTCGCCTGGATGCTGCCTTTGATTTTCCGTCAAGCAATTGTATTTCCCTTTTTCTCCCACTAGGGGTCTGTGGGATCCATCCTCAGCAGGAAAGATGACACCAAAACCGAAAAAATCATTTGTGACCAGCTGGGTATGCATTGAGCCGAACATGAACTTTCCTGTTCATGTTGGAAATTGAGCGGTTTATCCAATGTTATTTTCATTGATATGGTAATCTTAATACAAAGTGAAGATGCTTCTTAACATTTTCACATCCTGTCTTGGCTAGGGCTTACATTAATATTTTGTTTAATGAAGTGTTAACATTTTAGCATCTGTATTTTAGAGGCTGCTGCACACCCAAAATGTAAATGATTGCCTGATGAGCTCTTTTAATGGGCAGTGTTTTGGAGCGCCTGTGGATGGTTAATTGTCTGTGTGTTCTCCCTGGCTCAGATCTGACCCATCTCAGGGACAGGAACGTAGAGGACCTATCAGGAGGAGAACTGCAGCGCTTCGCTTGCGCTGTGGTGTGCATCCAAAGAGCAGACATGTGAGTCCCCACACTCCCAAAAACAATAACGATAATGTACATTTTATTACATTTTATTCATATGGTACCTTTCCTGAGTCCAAGGTCGCTTGACAAAGTTAAAAGGGTAGTGCAGTACATACAGCAAGCAAAACTGATACATAGGATAGTAATTCAGAAGGTCAGAAACTCCTGGTTTCAAATGGATACATCCACCTGACTCAGAAGAGCCTCTTGAGCATGCTCTGTTTGTGCTTGCAGCTTCATGTTCGACGAGCCGTCCAGTTACTTGGATGTGAAGCAGCGCTTGAAGGCTGCCATCACCATTCGCTCCCTCATCACCCCAGACAGGTTGGTTTCCTCCGTGGCTGGCGATACGATGGAGACAGAGAGTGTATGAACACTTCTGTTTATTAATATTTCCTCTTGCCCTCAAAGGTATATCATTGTTGTGGAGCACGACTTGAGTGTCCTGGACTATCTATCCGACTTCATCTGCTGTCTGTATGGAGTCCCAAGCGCTTACGGGGTGGTCACCATGCCTTTCAGCGTTCGGGAAGGTACATTCCTTATCCCTTTATACATTTATATTTGTTGTTTTTTACTGTTTGTTTGGTTTGGGGTTTCCAGATTAGTTGTCAGCATTTCTTTCGACACTAATACTTGTGGATTGTCAGTTGGCTGCATGCGTGCTTACTGGGCTGAACTGGGGCCGTGTCTGAAACCGCCTACTATTGTGTATACAAGTTCTATACAGCAACTTGTATGCACCTTTATACTCATAGTAGGCAAGTAAGCCTTTTTGGACATGGCCTGGATGTTTTCAGGCCGCACCAATGAAGCCCACCTCCCATGTTCACCCCCGCTCCAGGCATTAATATCTTCCTGGACGGTTACGTGCCCACGGAGAACCTGCGTTTCCGAGAGACCTCGCTGGTGTTCAAGGTGGCCGAGACGGCCAACGAAGAGGAGATCAAGAAGATGTGCCGCTACCAGTACCCACACATGAAGAAGGCCATGGGCGACTTTGAGCTGGAGATCATCGAGGGAGAGTTCACCGACTCTGAGATCATGGTCATGCTGGGAGAGAACGGTACACTACAACGTCTCTACCAGCGGTCTTCGCTCCTGGTCCTGCTGGGCCGTAGGGTCTGCTGGTTTCTGCTGTTACTCCACACTTAATTAGTCAACTAAAGTGGTTGATTAGACTTGATTAGACGTGCCTCACCTGGTTTCTTGTGTCTGAACTGGTTGCTGATATTAAGCCGAAAACTAAAGCCAACAGACTGCGGCTCACAAGGAAGGAATTCAATTCAAATCTGTTAGTCTTACTTGCATGTGTCAGTGATTTTAGTGTTGGGAGGGAACAAAAAAACGGTTATGTAGTTTATATTGATAAAACTTTTATTTTATTAAACTCACAGTTTGTGTCAAAGTTCATGGTCAAATTTCCAGTCCTTCAGTATGCATTTTAACTGGGCTGTGCTGTTATTAGAAATTAATATAATTCTAAATTTTGTTCTTTTTTTCTTTTCTTTTTTTCTCACTAGTCCTCAAAAGTATAGTTACAGTGTTATGTGAACTGTTCCAGGATAGACAATTATCACATTTCATGCATGTGCTACCAGATTCGAATCCAAAACCAATGTTGCTGTTTTGCAGGCACTGGCAAAACTACGTTCATCAGAATGCTTGCGGGCCGCCTTAAACCCGATGAAGGAGGTAATTTCAGTTTTTAGTCAACTTCCATTTTTTGGAAATGGTCACATCCTTTTATTTGATTCAGAATAAGGTTTCTAAAGACCAATCATGTCAAGTTGACTGGTTCAACTTGAATACTCATGGAATACGCATAGTTACAGAACAAGGCTCATTATGCCATTGATTAACTGAAATGTGTGTAACATAAATTAAATGTTCAAATTCTCCCATCGTTCTCAGGGGAGGTGCCTCTCCTGAACGTCAGCTACAAGCCACAGAAGATCAGCCCCAAATTCAAAGTATGCCTCATTTTCAGCTCAATTCTCTTTTAGACTGTAGTGACCCTCAAAAGATGTGAATGAACATTTTTTCATGATCACTCAGGGAAGTGTGCGCGCACTGCTTCACGAGAAGATCCGAGACGCGTACACCCACCCGCAGTTCATCACCGACGTCATGAAACCCATGCAGATTGAGAGCATCATCGATCAGGATGTAAGTTTGCAGCACGTCTCTTGTGTTGAGTAGGACTCATTTGTTATTAAAATGTGAATGTGTACTGGTGAGGGAGGTTGAAGGTTGATGTTGATGAGTGATTGTTGATGTCTGGCTGTTTCAGTTGTGGTCAACAGTGATGAGTAATGAGTGAGTAATCCCAGACGATCTCTGGTTGTGGTTGATGATGATGGGTAATGAGTGGGTGAGTGATCCCAGATGATCTCTGGTTGTGGTTGACTGATGAAGGGTAATGAGTGGGTGAGTGATCCCAGATGATCTCTGGTTGTTACAGGTACAGAACCTGTCTGGAGGAGAGCTGCAGCGAGTGGCCCTGGCACTGTGTCTGGGCAAGCCGGCCGATGTCTATCTGATCGACGAGCCCTCGGCCTACCTGGACTCAGAGCAGCGTCTCATGGCTGCTAGGGTCGTCAAACGGTATGTAGAAAATGTGCATTGGTTAATTACATCAGGCCATATGCTATGGCATAGAGGAAAATTGACACTTTCTATACTATTATCTTCAGGAAAGGATTCTGTTGTACAAATGTTGATGTTCTACAGTTGACTAGGCTACACCAGTTTACACCAGCTCAGATTCTGCTCTACTTCAATGTGGTCCTTTTTATTTATTATTTTATTTTTTTGCCCAATTAGCCCACCATTATATCTAGGGTTACCCCAGTACTTGTCCAATCCAGAATAATAATCAAGCAGAAGATTTGGGATGTTTTCATTGCTGCACGCTTTCTGTAAATGTTGAAGCAAAGCGAATACACTACTGTATGCAGTAGTGTAGCCACTTCCTATCCGGCTATTTCCACACTTCATTGTCAAGCTTGTCCGCTTTAAGTCGCGCTGAAAATCACAAGCACTGCTTTGCCTTGCTGGAACGCAAGTAGAGGTGGACAGATCAGCAGCTGACCTCCGACATTACTAGAAGCGTGTTCAGTGAGAAAACATTCTCTTTTTTTGGGCGCTTGCAGATTCATCCTTCACGCTAAGAAGACTGCCTTCGTGGTGGAGCACGACTTCATCATGGCGACCTACCTGGCAGACCGTGTCATCGTGTTTGACGGTATTCCATCAAGGAGCACTGCTGCTAACACGTAAGTCAGTCGTGTCCTCAGATTTGAGTGCTGGAAAGCCTTTTCTGTGTTGCATTTCAGATATATTGACATTTTTGAGCACATGCGTAGAGGTTCTGGGCCATGGGGATATATTGCGTCTTGAAGCCAGGGGGTGTTTGGGTTGGAGTGTTCTCTCATTGTGTTTCTCCTCCGGGTCACTGCTTCCCCCAGACCACAGACGCTGCTAGCCGGAATGAACAAGTTTTTGGCACAGCTGGAGATCACTTTCAGAAGAGACCCAAACAATTTCCGACCAAGAATCAACAAGATGAACTCGATCAAGGTGCAGCGTCTTCTCAGTCATACATTTGTGTGGAAATTGATCCTGGTCATTGTATGTGCTGTGCATTGGCAAAGAACTGTGTAATTGGGTTAATCTTGTTCTACCATATTAAAAGCAGTGATAATACAAGACATGTGATGCCATCTTAACCTATGTGATGCCCCTTTGCTTTACAGGACGTGGAGCAGAAGAAGAGTGGCAACTATTTCTTCCTGGATGACTAAATTCATTCCTTATATGTTAAAGGCTTCCATCATACTACCGAATATTAAATGCTACACATTTGTTGGAAAAGCTGAACGTGTCCAGTTCCACTAACCGTAAAGAGAACATCATCGATCGTTCAAAGCACCTACATCACAGGTGTCAAACTCCAGTCCTGGAGGGCCATAGTGTCTGCTGGTATTTGGGGTGTTCTGGGTTCATTCAAGTCGTTGATTGGTTAAAGTATCCACACGCCTTGTTCTCAAGGCCTTAATTGAAACTGATTGAAAGGAAACCACTAAAACCTGCAGACACTGCGGCCCCCTGGGAATTCAGTTTGACACCCCTGACCTACATGTATGTTCCTGCTGACTGGACGTCAGTGGGGTTGGCTACACCATTATGACCATAAGGACCGAGCAAGAGCAAGATGTTTAATCAACCGTTTATTTTAAAATAAAATCCTATTAATTAAAGAGCCCATTTCTCAAATGTGCTGTGTGGTGAATTTTTTCCCCACCTTCAGCACTACCATATTCTGGAATTGGAAACCATCTCCAATTTATATGAAGGGTGTAACCCAGGGGTGCACAACAAGGGCCGATCCGTTTCAGGATTTTGTGCCAACTTCTGGTCTTAATTCAATCACAGTAATTTTAATTAACTGGCATGTCAGATAAAATGATTATGTACTGGCTACAGCTGCAGACTGCAAGTGTATCCTAATGATTTTACTGTGCTCAAGTGCAGGCTTGAACCAGGGTCATTTATAGAGCTGTTGGCAAATTGGTTGGAACAAAAACCAGTACGCAGACCTGCCCTCGAGGACCGGAGTTGTGCACCTCTGGTGTAACTAGTCACAAACCGTTTTAGGATTTCATATGAACTATTAGCCGCCTTATAAACATTTTTATTTATACTTTTGACAAGGTGAGGACTGTTATAAGACTGTTCTTGTGTCTATATGAAACATTTCACTGTGATCCAGTCTACAAGTTGATGTATACAGCGAAATGGGTAATTGAGCCATGGTAATTTGTGGCAAAAACCTATATATACCTATATAGCATATATACCAGCCTTCCAGCAACAGAATTTTCCACTTGCTGTAAAAACTCAATGCACAATGTCATGAGCATCTAAATCTTGCATTTCAGGAATTTGCTTTTTAATGTAAAAAATAAAATAAAAATGGTTTTAAGCCTTGTTTATTCACAGTAATGATCGTTGTGCATAAACAATGAAAAGCAGACATTTTGGTGGGTAGACCCTTTATTATTTTTAAAAAGTATGTGTTACGGTAACAAAAATGCAAATCTTTCAAGTAAACCTGACACAAGGGAGAATTTATACTGTAAAGCATGACACATTCAGCACATGGAGACGACTGCCGTCTGTACTGTTGAAGCTCAAATTAGTTAGCTGTAGGTAACACAGTACTTAACCGTCAAAGCCCAGAAAAAACAAACCACTCGCATGCATACACTCCTGATACAGCAGCCAGAAGGGCCATTGACTTTCAGTGCTGCTGCACCATGTTTGCCCTGGCCACCAAACAATGAAAATGTGCATGAAACTCAGAAACCTATTTTGTCCAGCCTCATGACCGTGTCAGGAGCCCAGATTTAATTTCACCTTACATTAAAGTAGTTTGTGCTCCCAGATCCACACTTCTCAACCAAGGCAGGGCTAACTCAACTAGTCACAGGGCCTGCTGTCCTCCATGACTGACTACCAACACCCAGATCTAGGGAGAATAGTTCAGTAAGGACTGTGGCAGGTTGAAACGGGCAGATTAACCACCAAGCTAAATGCATTCACTGTGGCTTTCGAGGAGCAGAGCCGTCGGCCCACAGTAAAGTGTAAATGAGGCCAAAGTGGACAGGAGGAATCAGTGCAGCAGTAGAGATGTAGGGTACGATCTCATTAAAACCAAGACTATTCTAATGTTAAAAAAAATATATCCCACTCACCAGCAACAGTTTGAAAGGTAGCTAGAAATATCTGGCATCTAGTGGCCCATGCAATCCAAAAATATTTAAAAAACCCATCATGGCACTTAGCATTCTCTACTTGCTCTTGAGCGGTTAAAACATAAGCATAGAGTACTGCTCTCCAATGTGAGAGCATCAGCGCTTAACATGCACAAAATCTTGCATATCACTTTCCAAAACAATTCCATTAATGCACACTGCAGTATTAGTTATTTAAGGCACTGTTATGGGAAGAGGTAGCACTCAATGGGATTAACATAGCTAAATATAAAAACGTGTAAACCTTGACGCAAAAGAAGCCATGACTTGCAAAGTAATGTCGCAAAAGCATGTCAGAAATTTTTTTTGAATATTTCTGTCAAAATGCAAATGTCAGTGATAAGAAAAAACGCATTAACTACAACTTCATTCCATTCTTTTCTAAATATCTTGTACAAGGGTCTACATGTCCATTCCCTATTATGTCAACAGGTATGCAGAGAAACCAGCTCCCCGTGTTGGCTGAGATGATTTGATATTGCACAATGCTACAGATCACACTCGGATGTGTAACTCGTCTGAACGCTTCCCTCAACACGAACCATGTACCTGAAAAAGCAGCCCTTCAGAGTGCAAGCTCTGAAATGTAAGAAGCAGTCGCCCTTCCTTAAAAATACACAACTTTAATCTTTATTTTTAAGTTCAGAGCAGTCTACTTAGTGTTCTTGCAAAGAATAAAAACTTATCAACGAAAACCACAAAACGTCAATTGAGTTAGGTTAGTCTTTGGCTTCGATTTCCAAATTTTATTAAACTTTTTGGAAGTGCAAACTATAGTGGTTTACAGATTTACAAACCTGTTCTTAAAGACAGATGGCAATAAGAAAAATAAAGAAAGGAAAGTCTAGCTCTAAATGTACATTTTCCACACACCGAAAAGAGATTCCAAGCGGGAAGGAAATTGAAAGCATTAGCGAAAGGAAAAAAATAAAACAAGACTCTACATTCCTATCGTCAAAACGTTTAAAAATTTCGATTTAGGAAAAACACAAACAGAAATGACAAAAACACTGCAAGTCGCGGTAACGTTTTTATGACTCTGCATAGGTGTTGCTCCTCTGGTTTCCGCCGGAGTAGCCAGCCTCTCGACCGTTGGAGTACTGATTGTAGCCCCGCCCCCTGCCCCTGTTGTTCGGTCCTTTGATGTTGGAGGCGGGATATCCGGGGCCGTTTTCCGCTCTCCTATCCCTGTAGCTGTAATCCCTCCTGTCGTCTGACCCTCTCCGCCCACGGTACCCTCTTCCTTCTCTCCACCGGCCGTCCCGATAGCCCCGGCCGTCCTCGTGGCCCCTTCTGGCTTTGTAGGTGCGGGCGTAGTACAACCTCCCGCTCTGCAGGGCCTCCTCACCTGGCTCCCCTTCCTCCTCCCACACCTCACTGGAGGAGTGTGGCGCTCCGTAAGCCTGGGGCTCGCCCATCTGCATCGGGCCCTCTCTGGGAGCTCCGCCCCCAGCCACGGGCACGGCTATATCACCCCTGTTCTCGCCGGCCGGGCCCTGATCGACCACGACAGACCTGCGATCGTCTCTCACGCAGACTTTCATCGCCGGCAGCGGAAGGCCCGCGAGGGGCCTTGGCGGTTCAGGAGTGGAGCGGACGTGCCCGGCTTTGCCGCCTCCCGTTAACGTGCGAGCTTCTCGCGGTGGACCCAGCTGTGCCGGCAGGCTGACCGGCGGAGGAGGAGGAGGGACCGTGGACAGGGGGACGGATTGCGGCTCCTGACCCCTGCCTCTTTCCGGGGCGGGGGCGGGAGGCCCCTCCGCGGGGGGGTGACTGACAGCTCTCCCGGGGGGGCCGTCGGAAGCGCTCACGTGAGGCACGGCAGCCGGGGCGGGGGCACCAGCGGACAGCCTGGAGACGTGGTACCCCAGCGTGACGGCGGGGTACTGAGGACCAGAGGGGAGATACTGGGCATGAGGGGGAGGAGGAGGGGTGGAGTACGCTCCTGGGTAGGCGTTTGGGCGGGGCCCAGGCCATGGCAGGCCCCCCAAGTGAGGGGGTAGGGGGGCGGCAGGCTGGGGGCTGTACCCCAGGGGGGGGCGCCCGTCAGAACCCAGCCCCAGGTCCGTGTGCTGGGGGCCAAGGGCCATAGCCATGCCCACCCCTGGCTGCACAGGACAGTGAGCGCGCTCAAATTGGGCCGGACCCCGGCCGCCCGTGGGGCCGTGTCCGTAGCTCGGAGGGGGTCCGTACCCCTCTGGCATCGGCATGGAGCCGGTGGGCATGGGGCTCATTCGGAAGGGGCCCGGGGGAGGGCCCTCAGGGTACCAGGACGTCAGGAAGGACACTTTGGGCTGCATGGAGCATGTCATATGGGCTTGTTGCAGCTGGTATAGGTATGAGTGGGGAGGCCATGCTGGGTGGCTGTAAGCCTGTGGGGAAAAGCAAATACTGAAGTAAAGACTTCCAGAAGGGAACGGTGTATAATACCCAGAAAAATCCAACAACCTTTGCCAACAACCGTTTGCACCACTTCATCTTACCTTGACACCCAGATTGAAGAAAAATCGCAGGATGCCAATTTCTACAAATAAAACATTCCAGCATTAGTACAGAGAAATATAGGAAACTCGCATGCGTTTACAACAGGGCTGCCCAAATCCTGGTCCTGAAGAGGTACCATTCTGTAGGTTCATTCCAACCCCTGCAAAGCACACCACACTGGACAGCTAGACATCTCGCCAATTAGTATAGTCCGAGGTACGAAATGAGGGTTGAAGTTAAAACCTGCAGGAAGGTACGTCTCCAGGAACAGGGTTGGAGCAGCCCCAGGTCACAGACCACCGCTGGAAGACCTACCTCGGGGAAGGTCCTGTCCGTTTGGCATGTAGCAGTACGGTGGCACGTTGACCATCTCTTCCTTGTCGTTGACGGGGAAGCCGGGGTAGAGTGGATCCTGGTAGAGTTGCGCCATTTGGTGGAAAGACAGGGGCGCGTGGGGGGGTAGAGAGGGAGAGTGCCCGTGAGGGGGTAGGGAGGGGGAATGCCCGTGAGGGGGTAGGGAGGGGGAATGCCCGTGAGGGGGTAGGGAGGGTGAATGGGCATGGGGGTGGGGGTGGGACAGGTGCTCGGGCAGCATCGGTGGAGTGGGGGGTGGTCCTGGAGCGATCCCAAGCTGGGACATCACGCCTGTTGAGCAAAAAAAGGAACCCGTCGGTCAACTCAATGGAGCACCAGTGCAACTCCGGGTTGGCTTATTCCAACCGCTTATTTCATCCTTCCTCGTCTCCTCGTTCCACGACTGACCCGGAAATAGAGGTCTGTCATTTTTAAAAGTGTGATAATCCGATGAATGCTCCTTGAAGGAGCTGGGAGGTTGTTCAAGGATTTTTGGGCAAGGAAATACAAACGTATCCTTTGTGTAAGTTTTTTTTTGGAGGATGTGACGTATACATGATCAACCTTGGGTCCTTGTGACTTCGTTCTAACATTCGAAGAAGCAAAGACATTCCATTTACCTAATTTATGTTGTTTTCTTGACTTCACCAAATTGACACTTGGAAGAATAAATAATGTTTCATTTGCCCAATGTCTCGAATCCTCAGTCCTCACATCCTGGCTTCCTTTCAGGGATGTGAGGAGCCAAGGGCGAGGAACGGAGGCAAAGAAAGGAAACGAGGAGGTAAGAACAACCGATTCCAGCAGCTTCTACGGGAGGGTACGTACCTGGAGGGTAGGGGCTGGCCCCGTTGTAGTGCGAGGGCTCCACAGGGGGTGTTCCGGGAGGGAACCCTGTCAGGGGCGCCGGGTCCCACTGCTGCTGGGGAGGATTGGGCACCACAGGAGGGGGAGCAGGGAGAACAGAAGGGGTACTAGGGGCAGCTGAGGTGGAGGATGGGGGTGGAACATGGGTAGGAGGAGCCACAGAAGCGCTAGACTGCATGGAAGCAGGTGGAGGTGGAGTAGGGGTACATGGAGCAGCAACAGGAGCAGATTCAACAGGGGGAGGGGCAGAGACAGGTGGAGAAGGGGCAGATGAAGCTGGAGTGGGGTCAGTAACAGCAGGGGGAGGGGCATTTACAACAGGGGAAGGAGCAGATACAGCCAGAGGGGCAGATGTAGCTGGACCAGGGGCAGTTACAGCAGATGTAGCTGGAGCAGGGGCAGAGGCAACCAGAGGGGTAGATATAGCTGGACCAGGGGCAGTTACAGCAGGGGGAGGGGCAGATGTAGCTGGAGCAGAGGCAGGGGCAGCTAGAGGGGTAGATGTGGCTAGAACAGGGGCAGTTACAGCAGGGGGAGGGGCAGCAGCAGAAGTGACAGTGACAGGGGTGCGGGGCTCAGAGGAATGTGGTGGAGCACTTTGAGCCCCTGAAGAGCAGCCAGGTTGGGCTGAAGTCTGGAAGAGATTAGAGAAGAAACGGCAAATTATGAGAAACTGATAAAATGGCTCCAATTAAATCCAATTAAGCTGTGGAGAAATGGACAGTCTAGTTCACATAAAACGTCCTGTATTTGCATTATTTATTTTTTTTTCCCTCTCCTAAAAATGCCTCTGAAAATGTTCATTAATGTTAGTCAATGACAAAACCAATAATCACCCAAGATTCATCATCTTGCTCCAAAAGCATCCCGGTCTTCTTAATTATATAACTTGTACCGTTCATATGGCATACAATCTGACATTTCCTATATGTGCTACATCAAAATACAAAGTTTGAAGAGAGAAGTGTTGATTTGCCAAATGGTATTTACAGTATTTAGCTCATCATGTTGATATATGGCCCTTAGGGTAGTTACCAGTCTTAATTCAACCAATTAGAAGTACAACACTTTCAGTTAAAGTACTTGATCACAGTGACTCAAGTTGAATACTGCATGTTATTCTTAATTCAAGGAACAAAAACAACCAATAAAGTCAGTCATACCGTTCATTCATGCCCAATGTTGCAAAAACCGGCCAGTCTAACAGGCGTTTAGCATGAACAGCTGTTTTGCGTTTCATAATGTCCTTCACTCCAGGACATTTTTGTACAGAAACTGGCCAATGATCATTTTTAACAATGAATATACGTTAAAACGGAGGCGTGAATAGCACCAAAAACACAATTGAAAAAAAATGCAGCCTAGACCGGCACAAGTTGATGGAATCACCCGATTTCGTTCACCGCCTGTGTCGGGCTGAAGTTGAATAGACATTGAGTGTTTACACGCAAGCGAACACCGGAAGATAAAATGTTCTTATTCGAGAGACCTGAAATAATCTCAGGCCCCAAACAAACATTTTAAAACCGGAAGACTTGGGGAGAGGTGCTTCTGCACCGCCAGGTCCTGCTCAGCAGAGGGCGACCTCTGTTCCAGCTCACCGGTACATTAGCCCATTTGTACATTTCAGGGATAGAAATGTCACTTTCCACAGCAGAGGTACAAGCGGGGTACGATCAACAATTTCCAGAACTCACCAAGAGTTTGTTCTTCTCCTCCCTCTGGGCAGGTCTGACAGAATTATCTTTTGGAGCAAGAAAAGGTATCTGTGAGACAGTTACAGAGCAGGGAATGTTTACATTATATTTAATTTAGCAGATACTTTTATCCAAAGCGACATACAAAAAAAACGTGCATACCAAGGTCATTAAAACAAACCACAGAACAGGTCGGATAAGCAAAGACAATTCATAAAGAAACTGTTGTACAGCCATGAACATTATTTCCAGTACACATGGCAAATAGGTCAAGTAAGGAAGGAATTAGGACTAAATACAGTACCAAGATAAATACAAGTGCAAATGCAAATGCAGGACAGAGTCAAGGTACAGTGTAAAGAGATGAGTCTTCAGACTGCGGTGGAAAATGGCCGTGACTGAGTGTTCTCCATTCTATAAACTGCTAGCACTGATGGGAAATCAGTGCAGTGGTCAGAAGTGTGCAGCAGCAGATGCTGAGGAGAGGAGAGGGCATGCATGTGCACAGACTCACCACCGTCCTGGAACTGCTCCTGAGGGTCCCCCTTCCTCCTGGAGCCGCGCCTCTCCCCGGCCTGGGGGGTCGTCCTTCTCCCCGCGTCGTTGGCCTGATTGGCAGCTCGGGAACTTCCCTGGCTCTGCTCAGAGAAACATGGCTGCCCTCAGATTTTACACTCCTTTTAAAACAGGCAACTTGAGCAATGCCTGCTAACAATCCACAAGAATTCAATTCAGTAATTCAGCATACCAGTTTTTACAGAAGACTCACAAAGATGCTTTACTGACAAACAGAAGGGACTACACCGGGCCTGAAGCCCCAAATAGCAATCAAGAGGTTGTAAAATGTTTTAAGAAAATCCATTTCAGCAATTCAAATACAGTTTACAATTCAATGACATGCAGTTATTGCACTTTTCCCTGTGGCACTCGATGCCCTTACCGAATGAGCCACCCAGCAGCTAGCATTGAATTCTTGAAGAGTACGGAGGTTAAGAAACCAGTGTAATGGAATCATATCATGATTGTTGAATGTGCATATAAATGATACCCACAGCCTTATTATCTTAGTCTAGTAATTAATAGCATTTTACCTTCCCGCATGTCTTGCTAAACAAGTTCGATAAAAAAAAAAACAAAGATCTAAAGGTGCCACTGACAGTGCTTCTACACAGGGACATGTGAACCGGTGAATTTAAAGGCATATTATCCAGGACTATTTCAGCCTTGCGGTGGTCCTGCGTTTACAATCAAAGAAAAGTCTCCACCTCAACCTCAACCCCACCCAGTCACCTAACTTACTTATTTTCCAAATCACCGTTTTCCATCTGTACATCTCAATTTTTTGATAGCTATCGCCAGCAAGGAAAAGCACTCCCAAGGGTGGCTCTGGTTTTTGAACGAGCCCCATCGGCCTGTGGATTCACTTGGCTGTATTTTGCTTCTCCACCTGCACCATTGCAGTGGCATTAATCCCGACCTGATCCCACCCCGCGGGCTCTGTTGCCCCACCCAACCTCCGCACACCGCAGAGAACACCACACCTAGAAATGTCCCAAACGCATTTGCCAAACAGATTGGCGGTGCATTACAGAGGTGTATTGGCACGGCGATTATAATATTTCCAAGATACAAATCCTGCATAGTGCGCCTTTAGTAACCCGATCGTGTGCACCTCCCCCGGTGCGCCTTCTCAGCAGGAGGAGAGACTCACCCCCAGAGCGGGGAAGCTCCTCTCATCGCGCTGCATGATCTCCAGGAGCGCCTGCGACTTCTGCTCCTCCGCGCGCGCCAGGCGCTCGTCCGGCGACAGCCCAAAGTGAGGCTCCTGCGGCGGGCCGCTGGGGGCCCCGAGCTCGCCCTTCCTGTAACGGGACACCGGCCGTCAGACCGTGCTGTGCTGTGCCAAACACGCCAGGGTGCTGTGCCAAACACCCGTGTGTCCATTCACCAGAGCGTGCCCATTTTAGCCTACTACACCCACACATAATCATCATCCCCTGAACTGCTTGACAGCTCTCCCAACCATTACAATCGTCATTTATCTGACTATTTTATCCAAAGCAAGTTACAGTTGATTAGACTAAGCAGGGGGACAATTTCCAACTGGAGCATTGTGACTGGGACCTTCCAAGCACCTTATCCACTAGAGCAGTCCTACAGCATGAGTGGCTAAGATGCACAAAATCAATGACCCCAACCCCCCACAAACCCCCCCCCGCCTGCAGTACCTAGAGGGACCCTTTGTGGAATTGGGTTTCTGGCTCTTCAGGGATACGTCCGATTGAGGTCTTGGTTGTTGTATGCATCCATTTTTCCAGTCTGGGGATCTAAGCACAAAAGCCGTTTAGCCAAAGCAGCAGCAACGCACATCTCGAAAAGCTAGAAAAGCCACCGAGTTCCATTAGCAGGCGTGGTTCAGGTTCTACAGACGTATCATAAAAACGTAAAACAATGTGTCATAAAGGCCAGTATGTGTCACCATGCGCTGCCGTACCTGGCTGCGGCGCGTGTACTCCCGTCTGCTGCCAGTTCCTCTACGGTGGCCTGCGAGGGCCAGGAGTTCTGCTTGTGCACCCGGGCCAGGGGTCCCTGGAGGGTGGGCGAGCTCTTGCCTGGTTTCCTGCCGCCCCGGCCGTCCCGCTCCGGAGGGGTGCCCTGCACGGGGGTGGAGGTGGCCCTGGACCGAGGCGGGGGCAGGTCGGAAGGCCGGGGGGCTTTGCCTGAGTGCTGCCCGTTACCGTTCACCAGGCTCAGCCTCTTCCCCTTCTCCGCCACCGTGCTCCATGACTCCCCGTCCGCAGAGGACGTGGGCCGCAGGTTCCACAGAGGGATGGAGTGTCTACGCGTGAACACAGACACACACACACCAAGTACTGAAATCAGTCACCCTGACCTTAAGGACTACACAAATTACCACCTCACTCACCAAACAGGAAGACATTAAATAAGAACTAGGTAAAAGCAAAGTGAAAAGCCCCTTACACTTGAGTTTCACTTTCAAAGACCAGCAGCATTAAAACAAAAATTATAAAAAACAAGTCTGTTAACTTTGGTTCATCCTTAGTTTAATTTTTAACTCCATATCCCTGAGAGCCATGTGCATAATTACAGCAAAATCTAAAAGTGGGACAGTGCATGTGTGTGTGTGCGTGCATGTGTGCGCAGTGATCATGAGGTTCTAAAAATGACATACTTCTTTCCAAGTTCTTCGATAAACACGGTGACGGGCCCATTGTCGGGATCCACCGCCTGGATGTACGCGCTGTAGAATCGACCTGTGTTATCCAAGCGCACCTGTAGGGGGCACACAGCCTATCAGAGCGCTGAGAACAACAAAGCAGGAAGCGTACGGCGTGAAGCAACTTCTACACGTCGAGAGGCAGACTGCTCAACAATTTAAAAAATGTTTTAAATATATTCATATTATGGTGATGACCCACACCATCATGAAGACGCACCTTGCATTTATCCCCAACTGTGTACTGCATTCCCGCAGCGATGCAGAAGTCACGCTTTTGCTGAGCTGGATAAAACAAACATAATCCACTAGCACCTCATATTTACATTAAAAAGCAGCTTTATGGCACATGAATGCGGATAGTTCTGTACCTCGCTGAGACCTCAACCAGACGTCGTACTCCACATTTCTGAACAGCGTGGGGTTGAGTGACCTCTGAACTCTTTGGGACAGAGTGGACCTCGACTGATGAGACTTTGCAGTCTGATGAAGTGGCGGGAAAAATAACACGGAAATGGTGTGAACTTGGACATAAAATACTCTCGATATTAGCTGTGATTTTCCTGAAATCTTCCTGAACAAAATAAATCTTCCCCACAAAGAAACCTTTAGAGGGAGGACATTTGATGCAAATTTTAAATTTCAGTCATAAATATTGACAAACCTCTACTGAGAATTATAATGATAGAAAGATGTTGTCTGTACAATGCAGTTTTAGGGTGTTAAAATGATTTGAGTCAAAAGGACTTTCTGACTCAAATCTTAAACATATCAAATATCCTTGTTCTATCACCATCATTATGTTTTCATAATTAACCTTGCATATTTACCAAGCCAGAAGATGGACACTTAAGGTTAATCAGCAAAAATCATATCAAATGTCGTATCATAATATTATAAATGGCAGAAATATAAATGAGTGCAGTTCAACATTTCTAGTGTTATTTCAAATGGCAAACTGCATAACAGCAGATGTGGGCTGTGATAAACCAGAAAAAGGCAAATGAGACGTCTGTACCTTAGAATGCTGGTCATTGTTCGAGGACCTCTGGTTGTTCATGTTGGTGGGAACAACTGCATCATTGGGCCTGTAGATAAACAAAACCACCCGTTCCCATTCCATATCCATCAGTCAACACTTGCATGAGAAAAAGAACAGACCTCTATGGCAAAATGACAGGTGACAAAAAGCTTTCATGACTCGACAGACAGATTCAAAATGTTAAACAGATCTCCGCTCACGGGCTACCATTTCAGTACGAATGTAGAAAACCAATGAACATTAAATCAAAGCTTGCCTTTAAGAAAATAAAATAGCTTTAAAAAATAAAACTTAAACTGAAAGCAGAAACCAATAGCAGACGAACAAAGAGCATAGAGATGCTGAACTAAAGAAATGGAACTAAAGAGGAGGGTTAAGGCTAGTCAGCTGGTATTTATCAGATACCGATGAAGACTCATTACCCTCGTCACTGGTCATGACCAACACCTGCTGCAGACCACGTTGCCATAGCAACACCTCAGCCTGGGAACTCCCAGAAACCCCCTCTCTTTTGCAATGTCCCCCTTTGGGGTATGGTAATTGGCAACAGCACAGTTAACCAGACTATCGGAACAGATCCAAAACATAACCATACAAAATGTATCTATGTGAAACTAGCCCAAATACTACAAAACTGTTTTTCAAGCCTTGGTGAAAATTTATTTTTCACAGCACAGTGCAAATATTTAGTTTAGAATATTGTGTCAATTTATGCATTTTTTCCATTTTTATGGTGGCTCACTGTACACCTTAGGTATGCATAGTCAGGCTGATTACCACTAAGTTGATTATACAAGCTAGAAATGGCCACCTCATTGTCCCTTCAAGGTGAAGCGCCACACAAGCTTAAAAAAAGGAAAAAAGCTATAATAATGCTTCATTGTTCTTTGATCTGTTTAATTATTATGCAGGTAAATATTCTGTATACAAATACATCTATACAACAAATGCTTATAAAACATTTGCCTTATGCACCAGAATGATGGAAACCTAAATTAGTCCACCAGCAATGGGAAGGTTGCCTACCAGTTGATTCTGTGCATTGCCGTTATAATGAATGAACTACATTTGACATTTTCCTTTAGCAAACATCATTACGTAATTCTCAAGAGCTTCAGAGGAACCAAAACCAACCGCCTGCCACAGAACCAAAGCCAGCATGTTGACCCGCAGCACATTCGGGCTCCTCGAACACAGTGCGGAGGCCCGGCTCTCACCAGAAGTCGTCCTCTTCCTCCAGGTCGGACTCGTCGCTGCTCTTGCACTCCCCGTGACCATCGTCCCGGCCGTCCTTGCCGCCCCTGAAGCCCGCCAGCACCACGTCGCGGTCCACCCCGTACACCTTCTCGTACAGCAGCTCGTACAAAATGGCTGGAGGCCCGGAGAGACACACTCACTACACGGCTTTCCGATTGCACTTGGCCTCAGTGTTTCCCCATCGCTGAATTTACAGCGACAAACCAACGCTTTCGGACTTGATCGTTACGGGGGTTTGAACAAACAAAACAGGATTATTAAAACAGCTGTAGAGATGGATGAGTGCAAGTGGATCGAAATCTGAATTTCATATTTTTGTCATGAATTTGATTATTGCATTACCGGCTTTATGCGACACTTCAAAAGGTCAAGAAAAAAAAAGAACCGGGAGTGATTAGTGCAGAATACAGCAGACCAAGACACTTTGCGGTACAGATGCTCTTACCCAGAGTGACTTGCATAGCTTTTGCATTTTCTTTATCCATTTATACAGCTGGAATTATGCTGAAGCAATTCAGGTTAAGTGCCTTGCTGAAGGAAACAATGGCAGTGCCCTACCAGAGAACTGCACCAGCCACCTTTGGGTTACAAGGCCAGATCTTTAACAGTCATACTACATCACCGCCCTCCTGATACTTCCAATCAACAGAGGAAGCAAACTACTGTCCTAATGCATGTTATTCACCAAGCTCTGTGCAACCAATACACACATAGATGTGAGCAACTTCTACAAAAAAATATGTGTTTGGTTTCAAAGGGACCATTTACACAGATTTAAAGAGAAACGGCCAAGTGATGGTGTCCTGACACTGCACCCGACTGTAGGCAAGTCAAGGGCACACTCCACTTACACTGGCAGAGGGCAGCCTTGTTCACAAACTCCCTGGGGTAGACACTATCATAATGATTCCCATTTAGGAAGCACAGCCGGACCTAAGGGGAGCAATACAGGGAATTATTATTTCGTTTTAAAGAGCAATATTTTGAGTACTTGTCTCCATTACTTTAAGAAGCTTGTAGTATATGAGATACCTTATCAGAAAAGCTGTTTTCAGTTATATTCACAGGCGGCTTTCCAGGTTCCTGAAAGATGATGAAATCATGCCTGGAAAGAGGAAACAGAATGTCAATAAAACCAGTTTGGGGTTGTATGCCAGTGTGCAAATATAGAAAATGAGTTGAAAATAACCGTGAATTTACATTGATAATATATGAGGAGCATACAGAATAACGGCACAAAATATGGTTACTAAAGTCTGCTTTGTTCTCTCTTGACTTACCTATATATGACAGCCAGTGCACTTATTTCAACTTCTCCAACCCAGTTCTGCAAATAATAAAACGTGATTACCTCAGATAAAACAGTGAAACTAGTCTAGTGTATTGGTAAACGTAGCTGGAGAACAGTGTTGCACGTGACATCAATAGATACTCTACGGTGCTTAGTAACTACATTCTACACCTTATTTGATGCGATCACGGATACTAATCTCTGATGCAATCCATTTGCAACCGATAATCATAGCATTGGAGGCGTCGCCCCCTCCTCATAATAAAGCAGACCGTGATCTTCATGAACGGCACGACATTTCAGTTTTAGATTCGCATTTGAAACCAATCGTTCATACAACTCCTATGCGGAACTGGAAAGGCTAATATCGCTTTTTAAGCATCCCATCTCAGCTCAAGAGACTGGCGGAATTCCGTCACATTAATCTGATGGACCCGGCCACCGAGATGCTGCCGATGTTAATGCCATGGAAAGGCCGAGTTATAGAGGTGGAATGGAACAATGGATACAATTACATCCTTCCACATCAGAACTGTGTAAATCGAAAGAAAAACACTAAATGCACAGAACACTACACCAACATGTTGCTTATGAATCGAATAGAAATGGGATGTAATGGGATTATGGCATCGCGTTTGGGTTACCTGTGGATCTTCAAGTTGTTGTAAGTACTCTTCAAAGTTCCCCTCAATGAACTAAAGTGGGACAGACATACGAGTTAAATTGCAGATGTTCACAAGATGTGAAATTACAAATAAAAATGTACATTAATATGTAAAATACAAATCTACAAAATATACAAATATAAAAAAGTGGCAAATATGTGAATATTTCTGGGAGTAGTTCCGTCTTTCAGTGTTAATGGGACCTACCGACTCGTATTTTACTCTGTTCTTTTTCAAGTAATCGACACAGGTAGCCCGCACTTCGGTATGTCGACTTTGGCAACGAAGTACCTGCAAGCGAAACAAAAGAAATTACTTTACGAGGCATGTTAGCTTGCGAACTAGCCACTCCATCAGCTAACGTAGCTACGATGGGAGCTTTAAGAACTTGTAAAGCAAATTTAACTAGCCAGCCCATTTAACATTGTCAACCCAATAAAAGCAAAATATGCGGATACCTAGCTACGTTTTAGCTGCTTGCGATCTCCAATGTCCATATTATTCCAGAAACAATCGGTGCGCGAATTCAATGCTAGTTAGCAAGTCAGCAAGCTACGTAGCAAGACAGCCAACAAACGCGCGACCCCCACACGTGGGTATCTGAAGGTTGTGGGCTTGCTATTTAACATAGCGTGCTACCCACCAAGTTTGGTTACAATTGCCAGCCGGCCAAGTTAGCAAATTCCAGTGAGCACTGATACTAGCCCAACCTACCTGCTCGGCGACCGCTCTAAACAGACAGGAGCCGTCTTTGGCTATTTTCTTCCGATAAAACCCTTTTGACTTCAGAAATTCATCCATTAATCTTTCCACACCATTGTCGCTGGTCTGCATGTCTCCCGTACCCCCTTCCATTGCGATCTTTGGCTAATCGTGCTTAAGCCAAAGGTTTCCTTCGTTTGATTGTCTTTACATCCCAGTTGCAGCTTCTGTCTCCAGGAAATGCCGAAACCGAAACAAGTTTTGTTTCGTTTTCATGAAGACGTCGGTTTCCAAAGTCCGTATCAAATGTAGATAGCTAGATAGCAACCATCATATAAACAGATCTAAATGAAGTCAGCTATGTTGCATTAACATCGGCCAAGTTTGGTGAGCTCTGACCGACACTTTGCTAGCAAGCTAACTAGTTATCGTGAGTCCAGCAGTTTCTAAAACGTCCCCTAGTGTCCTGCCTTGTTTCAAGCAGTTTTGACAGTAGTTTCGCAGCTGGGAAATCAATATAATGAACTCTGGGAGTTGGAGGCAACTGCACATCTCCAAAGCTAAGATACGCCTTTCCACTTAAGAAAATAAAACTACACGCCCCAATCATGCAGGCAACACTCATAATCTCAAACAAAACGATTGGAAATTATTTACATTATTTATCACACATAGTTCATTGATAAAATTATGAATAAGAATATATTGTAATAAAAAAATATAATAGAAACAATCTTTTTCCCCCTAAACGGTTAATCCTGTCTGCTCTGCATTCGCCAATAGCTAATTTTAGAGTTGCTTGACGAAAAAAAAAAACGAAAAAAAAACACACTGTCAACTAAATGGTTGAATGATCTAAAAGATAATTTCATATTTTGGATAAAAACTAATTCCCCAAGCATACATACTTGTTTGTTATATTATGATTGCTGATTTTGGAAGTAGAATCTGATTTTTTATGCATATCATCAATATAATTATTAATATATTCTTAATGATACGTAGCCTAACTGTCAATGTCGTTTATTGTCGCTATTTGTTGTTACATCATATACAATATAATGTAGCCTACCTTTCAATGTAGATAAGTTTATAATGTAGATAGGCTACAAAAGAAATTTAAAAGAAACTTCTCCCAACTAACAAAGTGCAATAAAAAGCTGATATATTGGACAATTGTTGGAATTATGGACACATTTTTACTCCTTAAAGCATTCCAAGTGCAATATGAATTAATGAAATAACTCCTTAATTTTTCCCAAGAGAACTTGAAGGTTACTTGCCCCATATCTACTAGAGATTTTCAGAATTTTTTATATCATGGAAAAATAATAATGAATTATTTTTGGTTTCCCCAAAGTCTGGGTATATTTCTTCTGTATGACATGAGCAACGCATGGACAGAATCCCTTCCAAACAGAACTGAAATCTGTAATCTCTAAAAGTACTGTACAAAATAGTTTCGCTTCCAGATTAGAAGTGACTGGCCATATTGGTCAGAGCAAAGAGGACAATTATTGTAGTTGTTGTATATATGTGCAGTACGTACAGATTGAGAAAATCCACCTAATATGCAACAGGAAGATGCATAGAAGAGATGCTGTTGTTGTTGTTCACTTCTTGGGGGCAAGTAATAAGGGCCCAGGCCCACTGTTCTATGTATTCACCCAGTGATCCTAGCAGCTACTCTGTTCTCTGCAGACACAACCACACAAGTGTGTCTGCCTGACGGGGTGCAGCCCACCCTCCTGGCCTCTATACCCTGGGAACCATTTAATACCCTTTTATTATTATTATTATTATTATTATTATTATTATTATTATTATTATTATTATTATGTTAACATGGGTTAAAGCATCCTGCTAAAACAGTAGGTTTCTGAAAATATGACGCATAATATGACCGAGACAGTGCTGAGACATTCTGTTTTTACTTCGCAAATAGTTAGCATCAGCCCAACACTGCCAAAGGTAAAGGACACTATATTACATGTCAGAGTTTGTGTCCGAGTTTGACATAATTGTTAAGAATGGTACTGATTATTGTAAAATGAACTTGAATGGTAAAATATTTGACCCTAGATATTTGGTCTAGAATGTATGAAAATGATGCATGCCACTAAAATATTTGTAGCTATCTATAAAATACAGTAACGAACTTCAGACAAAATTTTACTTTACGTTACTGTTGAGCTTCATGAAGAAATTAAGACTTTTTACAAATTCAAATATTATGGCATGAATGTTTTTAGCCATCCATGAGAAATTAAACATATTATATAGTAGAATATATCTTATGAGCCTATACATAGTTATGTATCATGTGTAGCGTCGTACATTTTCACAGATGTCACGATGAAAGCTTTTCCGCTGAAAGCTCTGAGTTCTGTAAAGAGCCTATTGTGCTATCATGCTGTGTGAAAGTTTTCATTTCTAACAACATTTTTTTTTTTTAAATGGTACTGGGGAATGTGATGAGTGCAATCAGAAATGAAAGATTATACTTTTTGTGTTTGATTATTTCACATATCTCAAAAGTCATGAGAAGGTTGTGCTGTCGGCTACTGTGATAGGCCTGCATTGTCTTATTTGAAGAAAAGCAAATCATTTTAGCACTTTTCAAAATGGAATTGGACCGAAAAGTAATCATCACAAATGGGAAATCTGGGGGTTTTCGCTCTGATGTTTTCCCAGAATTCCCAAGAAGCAGGAACCTTTAAGTTCTCTGAGAGCATACATGCATTCCTAGAATTTGGCGGTAGGGGGTGTGTCGCACTGCTCTAGTTTTGGCGGTAGACTCCAGTTTGGGAATAAATCGAACGTACTCGGCTATCTTCGCCAGCTCACGTGATGCAGTCCCAGTTGTCACTCTAGTGCAGGGCCTCGCGCTTCCTCGATGGTGTTGTTTTCCCAGCTTCCACATTCACGTGCAGCCCACTCTCGCTCAGACATGCCGTCGCCAAGTACGTGACGTCACTAGCACTTCTACTATGAATCCATTCGCTCGTTCTCCTCCGCAGTTAAGCAGATGTGAGGGTTATCTAGTCCCCCAACGTTATGTTAAGAACTTTGTAACCCTGCTGCTAAATTTTAACAGACAATTTGTACATTTTTATCTCCAAAAAAAACGAGAAAAAAAACGAATTGCATTAGATTGGCACACTTTAATCTTGAATAGATTAAATAAATACTTAATTTCTTAATATGATAATATACAAATGATTGCTGAATCATATTAGGCCTAATCGGCAACAAAGTTCTACATGATAATCTAACATGTAAATCAAATAATACAAACACCAGAAAAGGCATGCATTTTCTTCCTAACTAAAAATCAAATTCAGTCTTACAATATGATAATTTGCAAAAACAAATGTTTGGTTAAAAATAAAATAAAATGTTATTTGTAAACTGAGCTATATTCTAAATAATTACATGTTAACTAAATTAAATGTTTAGTCAATGTTGTAACAATGCATTGAGGTCAATCAGCAATTCAATTCCAATTAAGTTCTTTATACCTTTGTTTTCTATCAATTCAATTCATTTTCTAAAGTTATTTTCAGTTTTTCCTTTCAGACCAAGTCCAGATCGATTCAACAAATGCAATTCAAATTAAATTGTTCTCCCACACAAATTCCTGTAAGTTTATTTGTCTATTTAAATAAACCCAAATTCCCATATTCACATCAGAGCTGGGGACAATTCCATTTCAATCCACATTAATACAGGAAATTAATTGAAATTAAATTAACTAATGGAAAATCATCATGGAATATCATGGCCATTTTTAAATTCATGAATTGAATTTAAATTTATTTCCAGAATTGGCTGAATTAAAATGGAATTGACATTAATTCACAATTCAAATTCAAATAAATAAATGTCCCAGTTAACACATTGGAATTACAAAAATTGTAAAGCAGACAAAGTGGAATTGGTCAGATTAACCAAATCCTGCAAGTTATGTTAAATTAATCTTACAAGTCAAACAAAACTGTTATGATAAAACATTTTTATATAACATGCTCAAATCCAGCTTTTCATTTGGCTGTGATTCTAATGTTTAAATCTAGGAATACTAGTATACTCATTTTAATTTCGACTTAATGTTGATTTTAACAATTGTACAATTAACAATTTCAAACAACTTAAAAGAAACAATTGTGGTTATAGACTGACTCAACAGTGACAAGATGACTTGAACAAAAATAGACTGGTACTCATACTACACAGAGACATAATTTTGAATGTTGTTGAAATGTGGGAATATTGTTGAAATACAAACAAGATAAAAGCAGGCGCAACATGACTACAGTCTGATTTATACCATATGTAATTTCTGAAAAATCTGACACCATGAAATGATATAGGTCTCTTACAAAAAATGCACTGCTTTAAAATTACTGTAAAATATTTTTGTATGCTATTATGGGTGTTGGGAGGTAAAATGTTCTTGATGATTGTTTATCTGCATAAAATCTGATGTCCAAAATGAATTCCTCTCTTGCTACTGTCACTGCAGCTCCGTGTTGCGTCATTATCTAAAGGTTCAAAGTAAATGTCTGTAAAAAGATATCACTAGGCATCTGTGCATCTCTAAAACGACATTGCCTTTTTTAATTCTCTATTTCTCGAAAGCTAATTGAGTACGAATTGTACCCAAGAGAGATAGAAAGACTTTGGATTTTTACCAAAGGACTGCCCCTAATCGTATCCCCGCGGCATAATACTGAGTGCAGCGCGGAGGGTGCGGCGGCTTCTCGACAAGCTGACGCCAGGGAGAAAAGACGATCAACCCTTGCAAGATGTGTGACTGTGTACGATTCTTTGGATAGCTGTGAACGGGAGGGTTGGAGCTGAACGTCGCGACGCTTTCAGGAATACCCTGCACCAGAACTATTTCATTTTTTCCCACTTTGATCCAGTTGGGACAAAGGTACATTTAACAATAGTCTTTCAGTTTGTATTGTTGTTATTGCGTATTTAGAGGCGTATAACTTTTTAAACTATGTCTATTGTATTTACGTTTGTTACCTCAGTGTATCTTGACAATTACAACTTTGTGCTAGTGTGTTATAGATGCTTACTAAGTAGGTTATTCTGTTGGTGTATATTGACACTAACCGAAATAAAGTTCTAGATAAGAATATCATTTAAAATATGTACAGTGGTGCCTTTTCTTTCTTGTTTAAGTTACTTGATGTATAATTATCCTCTACCGTTGTGTGTCCGATACATTTTTGTTGGGATTTTGTAGTCGCTATTGATGTTTGAAGTGTGTAGGCTTCACTTGTATTCAACTGATTGGGGAGTTTCAGATTATGTGCTGCAGGATTTGCAAGTATTGTGTACCTGTATGATTGGTTCGCACATTATGGTAGCTATTCACTCAAAGACTGTGTTACCAATGCATCGTATCACAGCTGGGTATCAGCAAATGGCTGTCATTACCCGACTCTTTGTTGAAGAGTGTATTGCACGTTTCTTGTTCTAACTTCTTTCCTCATGTCTTCCACTTCTGTTGATATTGATAGTCTCATGATATTAGTCTATTATCCCATGTTTGCTAATGTATATATTTTTCAAGGGGCACCAATCAAACTAAGTAAAAGATACTTAGAAGAATATTCTGTCAAATTATCACTTGAACAAACACTGCAAACAAAATAGGCCTACACATTTATTTTGAGCATCACAAGAAAGACCCTGCATGCATCGTGCAAAAGTGCATAGTACTCAGTGCGAAAGCCCGTAAAAGCAGACCACAAAGTTTTACTGTCTTGCATTTATAAAACTCAAAGGGAATATGGTAACTGGCTGATCGATGCATCTGTTTATCCTTTGTGTCTTATTTGCATGAATTTGTCATTTTAGGAAATGTAGAAAAAAAAAAATATATATATATATATATGTAAAAAAGATTTCAGAATGTATGCTGGATTTATCACCGTGGCCCACTAAACATGTGCGGTTTCACCATTTCAGAATTTATTGCTATGTGGGCCTGGTTATGTCTGACTGCAGTAAGTACAAAGAGGGTGAATTAGAGGGCGAATTAGTGCGTTTCTGTGATGGTGTGCACATGTCCATCCCCAGCACACCCCGCTGGCCTCTCCTTCCCATGCCTGCTCCCCGCATGGCTCCGGAGATCGGGGTGGATGATAGCCACAGAGCAGCCAGCGACAGATCTCCAGGCGTCATTGAGAACGGCGTATCGGATAACCCCAAAGGACGGCCATTCGTCCTTGTGTTCCACTTGATTGTTTTATTCCTTCGCGTGCTCTGCGTGTTTTCTGGGGCACGAGGCTTCAGCCTGGGCTTGGAGGGCCTCTGTTTCTACACGGGAGGTGTGGGGATCAGTATTTGCAACCGATGCAATGTCCTGTGTGTGATATAGGGGAAAGGCCTGGGTTTCAGTCCGAAGAGTCGAGTAAAAATCTACCGCTTACCGTTCATTTTCTGACTCGTCGGGTTTCTGGGTTCTGGACCCAGAAACATTGTGTGCTGCAGTGGTGTTCTTTTCTGTGGTGTTCACATCCGGACCCTGCTGAAAAAAACAGCTCAAGCTAGGTTTTGAGACAGCTGGTAGCTGGTGGACCAGTTCAACCAGCTCCATACTCAACATGGTTTGACCAGCTCAAGCTATGCTTGAAATAGCTGGTAGCTGGTATTTCAAGCTGGTCATAGCTGGATGTTACACCAGGGGACCATACCAGACTGTCTGAGAGTGCTCTGGGGAGATGCATTTTGGGGATCCTAATCCCCAAGGATGGGGGGCTGCAGTCAGCAGGACAGTCCCTACCTCTTTGCTCACCAATGCCCCCTCTGGCTGGTTTGGCAACAGCGATGAGCCTGTTCCAGCTTGTGCAGAGGGAACATAGCTTGCGGACTGCAGAATTAAAACACAGTGGACTCTATGGATGAAGGAGAGTGGACAAGGCAGTGGTTGCGCTAGCTAATGGGATATAGCATTTTTGGAATGCAGGATATTGTATTAGTGTTTTATTCAAATTCACTTGCATTCTGATGAGAATAGGCTAACTATTTGTGTCATAATAAACCCACAATAATAGCACAATAAGTATAACATGCCCTTGCACAGGCAGAAAATAGTCGGTGTTACAAATACAGCTCTAAAGGGCCAACCATGACAAGCATGAATAACCTGTTATCATACAATACAGCACCTTTAGTGATCACATAATAGCAACACTGCCACAGCAGGCATGAAAAGCATAGCTTTTGAAAAAATTCTAGCAACCATTGACAGCTTGTGGAGGAGGTAATTCAGAATTCACTTTTTACCAAGAACTTACTGCAGTAACATTAGCCTTCTTTTTTTAGCCCAGTAGCTTTTTTGATGTTCCTGAGTTTTAATTGCCCACAATACAAAGATGAGACACAGAAAACAAATGAAATGCATTTTCTTGAAAAATTATTATGATCTATAAATAATACAATTGTCAGACACTGAAGGCAATTGGCTGAAATATACAGGAGTAATTATTTTGCTGTGGTTCATGTTTGGGTCATTGCCCATTGTAATCTTTAAAAAAAGAACTTGGAATATCTGCATTTTTAGAATGCAGTGTATTTATTTTTCTGCGTTTTGGCTCCTTCTCTGAGTAAAAAACGAGGAATTCTGCGTTAACGTGACCTCTGCAAGGGTGTGCCTTCCCGAACTGATGTAAGACATTGTATTTATTGGGCAGGGCTACGGATTCAATTGTGATTGCCAAAGTTAGATTTCTTGGGACTGGTAAATGCATTACTTTAGTAGTGTAATGCTGAAATGGCTGTTTTCAGATATCCCACCCTTGCGGAAATGATATCTGGGAGAATGCTGGGTATGGGGTGGGGAGCAGGCAGCAGTACATGCCCGGGGCGAAGGGGGGGTGTCAGTGCAGTTTGCGATGCGGGGGATTCCCCCCGTACTTTTTGCTTCCTTAATTCAGCACTGTCCATCAATTTGCGACAGGATAGCACACTAACCACCATTGTTTTGAGCAAAACCAATAAAATGACCAATCATTGTTCATGTCATTGCTTTTACATTTACTAAAAGGGACACGCTAAAGGCCCTTAGTCTACACGCTCTATGCCCTGAGCAAAAAACCCATGGGATCTGATCACCACCAAAGTTTTCTCCAGCATTGAACATTTTGAGTGTGAACAATGTTCGTCTGTTAGTCTTATCGACCAATTTTTTGTAAATTGCCCGAGAACAAAATCCTGGACTGGTTTGTTTTCTCCCAGTTGGACGGGGAGTGGGAATCTGGAATGCGAGTTTGATGGACGTCGCAGGCCCACGGCGGTGTGAAGCAGGGCAAGCTGTGTGTATTAAACGGCAGTATAATTGTGTCTCTGCCCCAGTCCTCATAGAGAAGGGGCTAAATTGAGCAGAGTGGCTAATGGAGGTTCCATCTAGCCATGATAAATAATGTACATTCTCCATAATGCCGGATCCTCGGGGAGCTCCCAGAGAGCTTAGTTACTGACTCTCCCTCCTACAGGAGGTCCTGCATTGATCTGCAGGACTGTAGCAGCACAAAGTGATACATGGTAATGGCACAAGGAGGTCAGCCCCTCAAAGTCGTTTTCTCACGGCTTGCCCTATTGGCTGCGGGGAGTATACATGTAGGTGCAGCGAATAAGAATCTGCTTTCACATCTGCTCCACATCTTGTGGACGATAAGTAATCTGTAAATCACAAAGTGATTTTCTTTTTCTTATAAATTCGGATTTTTCTCAAAATGGTAGGATGGGACCTATCCAAATTGCTCGTTGGTCTTAAATTTGGATAAAGCACCTTTTCTTACACACACAGTTCTTTTGACTTTTACAGCTTCAGTGATTGGTTTGGCATGTGCATCATAATAAAAAAAGAATCTTTTTATTTTTGTCTGTTTCAGTTGAATGAGTGGGCCTTTTTTGATAACCGTGGTCTAGATCGTATATGGGCAACTGGGAAAGTACTATACCAAGTTAAAAATTGAAACACAGTTGATCAAGCAATTATTAAATATTTAAAAAAATGAAATTAATCCTCATGCGGGACTCAAATTGACCACTGGGGGGTGGAAGACTGAATCCAGGCAGGTGTGATTTTGACAGTTTGAAAAGGATGCTCAATTGCTGTGGCAGGGCTGTTGCGTGAGACGGAGTAAAGCTGTGTGTTTTTAAAAAGTCTTCCGTATGTTCCGCGAACCCCCCACCCTCCTGAAGAACGTTGGTCCCGTGCCCGGGGGTGTCCAGAAAGCCGCCCGTTTCCCGTCAACCACCTGCGAGAGAACACCTCCCACACCCGTTTGGCGAAGAGATGCGGCCTGAATCCCACAATCACAGAGGGTGGCACGCAAGGCCGGCCGCTAGGAGGATATCTCCACTCAAAGCTGTTTCCTGCGATGGTGCTAGCTGATACGGACAATGCGCTTTCCCTGCAGAAGCCCCCCCAGGCCCCCCTGGTTTTAAATTAGCTGTGCCGGTGGGGGCCGCAGGGCTAAATATAGGAGCGACACTTTCAGCTTTCCTGTCGCTAAGGTCTTCACCAGGGCCGTGCCATAAACGGCTGCTGTTTTTAGCCGTTCAGCCGTTCTCTGAGCGTGTGGATGGCGGGAGCCAAAGTGCGGGCGCCGTTAGCGTGAGAGCGGGCGAAGCTGCTCGCTATTCCCCAGGCCGTGACAGGAAAACCGAGCCTGGCCCCCAACAAAGGAGCTGTCCTGTGACTCACCAGTTTAAAATAAGGCAACCAGCGCTCAGCGCGGGCCCTTCTGGTTTCTGGGAAGCTCCAGCGGCTCATTGGCGGTAAGACGGACGTGTCGCCCTTAAAAAAGGAAGCCGCTAATGAGACCACTCTAAACACAACACAGCGGCCTCAGAGCTGGGAGATTTCTTCGGAAAAGCGGGTTCGGAAGTGACACTTCAAGGCATTGATTGAGGCTACACGGTTTGTATAAAAAATTATGTTTTATTTTGCTCAAAACCAACAATGTGACATTGACAGTAGATTTTAGACCACACTCTACCTCCTCTGCACGGGGATGAATGAAAACACTCCCATTGTGGATAATTACAGATGGTTTTGATGCCTTGTGTGATTTTTTATCTGCGGGTTGGCTGTTGGATCAGCAGCTGTTGGATGGTTTAACCTGAGAGCTCATTTCTGAAAGGGAAGGACTGAGTGGACCTTGTGCCTGTGTGCGGTTGGGTCAGGACTGTCCAACCCTGTTCCTGGGGCTCTACCGATTTTCATTTCAACCCTAATTTGGCATACCTGGTTCTACTAATTAGCAGCTCAACAAGATATCTAACTGCTGAATGAGGTATGCTTCCTTAGGGTTGGAGTGAAAATCTACAGGACGGGAGATCTCCAGGACCAGGGTTGGGGTTAGTGAAATGTTGTTCTGGTGAAGGGGGTGTTGAGGCGTGTCCTGGCAGTGTTCCACCACGTTCTGCTAACTATGCTCGCTTCCTGGGCTGGGGTTCCAGGCAGGTGGCGGTGAGCTTGACACGTTGGCAGTCCTCCCAAGCATGGCGAAGCACGACTTCCTTCTTGCTGTCATGCTAAACAGAAATGCTTATGTGTATTTCAGGCTTGCCGGACAGAGGCTGTGCTCTCATACCTGAGACTAAGGGAGGCCTCTGGACGACCTGTCCTCTCTGACTGGCGGGAAACGGGATTGTGGGAAGACTCTCGGAGGACTGAGGGAAGGACCGTAAGAAGAGTGCGCGCATCCTCGGCGAGGGACGGGGCAGCATCATGAACGTCACCAGCCTCTTCTCCTTCACCAGCCCGGCGGTGAAGAGGCTTCTGGGATGGAAGCAGGGCGACGAGGAGGAGAAGTGGGCCGAGAAGGCGGTGGAGGCCCTGGTGAAGAAACTGAAGAAGAAGAAGGGCGTGATGGAGGACCTGGAGCGGGCGCTCAGCTGCCCCGGCCAGCCCAGTAAGTGTGTCACCATCCCGCGCTCGCTGGACGGCCGGCTCCAGGTGTCCCACAGGAAGGGCCTGCCGCACGTCATCTACTGCCGCGTGTGGCGCTGGCCCGACCTGCAGTCCCACCACGAGCTCAAGGCCCTGGACTGCTGCGAGTTCCCCTTCGGCTCCAAGCAGAACGACGTCTGCATCAACCCCTACCACTACAAGAGAGTGGACAGTCCCGGTGAGTGCACACACAGGCTCACAGTAACACGTTCATTGTAAAGTAAAGTGTTAATTCTGAGTACATAGGGATGGTATATTATAGTGAACTCACTATATGTTTGCCTTGGAAATACACTCAGAAGTAAAGGTACGTAAAGTGCCTGAAAAGGTACACATTTTTGTCGCTAGGGTGCAAAAAACTGTAACCCTAGCCAGCAGTATATAACTCATTTGTACCATTTTTGCTTGGAAAACGTGCTCATTTTGTACTCAAACATTACTGTGCTTTTCCAAGTACATTTGGGAAATTTTATCCTTCACGGACAAAAATTATGTACTACACTGTGAGTGTACATTGAGCCATTGCAGCACATTCCTCCCTCTCTTCCTCCCTCTCTCTCATTCCCTCTCTCCCTATCTCTCATTCCCTCTCTCTCTCTGGCCCTCTCTCCCTCTCTCTCATTCCCTCTCTCTCTTGCCCTCTCTCCCTCTCTTTCTCTCTCTCCCGTGTGTTGTGCAGATGTCCCTCTCTGGTCCTCTCTCCCTGTCCATCCTGTTTTCAGTTCTCCGGCGCTCTTTTGGGTCAGATGCAGGACAAAGCGGTGAACCTGCATCTATCCGCCCGTGTTGGTTTACAGACCCCCCGACTGCTGAGTTTGTCAAACCGCGGCCCGATATTACTTTACATTTACAGAGAGGACAGATGCATCAAACACCTCTTCTGTGTTGGATGAGCCGGGGTGGGGGGTGTATGGTGAGGGTCAGCTGACAGGACAGAAACAGCTGTCCCCGAGCGGGGTGGGGGGGAAATTCCATCCCTGGAGAAAGAGCGCTTTGTCTCTGACCCGCCCTCCGTGATGGCCAACTGCCGGGAATACACTGCTGTCTGTGGGGAAGAGAGACAGGAAATCCTGTCATCTGCTGGCCGTGTCCTCACAAGGGGGGTATCCCAGCTGCCCCTGGTGTACTGTCGAAGTGTGGCAATATCCTGGGCGCAGGCCTTGCTGGCTGACAAGATGACTGTGGTGTCACATTTCTCATATAAACCAGACAGGAGCTCCACCAATCAAGGAGTATATTGGTAGTTAGTAATAGAACAAGGTCAGCAGTGATTGCTGGATACCTTCTGGGTGTTCTTCCAGGTGGATTATGTTATCCAGGCAGGGTAGCCAGAAGGCATCAACCAATTATCTTTGTGTTGTTTTGTTTGTTGTTAACCAAATTACTTCAGATCTTTGCCGATGTCATCAAATTTTGCATGTACACCAATGTTGTATTCCTCATTATTATTATCCCTCAGTGTGTGTGTCCTTGTTAGTGACCCACTGTGTGTGTCCCCATTAGTGAGCTTGTGTGTGTGTGTCTGTTGTGACCCTGTGTGTGTGTGTGTGTGTGTGTCTGTTGTGACACTGTGTGTGTGTTTGTGTCTGTTGTGACCCTGTGTGTGTGTGTGTGTGTGTGTTGTGACCCTGTGTGTGTGTGTGTGTGTGTGTGTGTTGTGACCTTGTGTGTGTGTCTGTTGTGACCCTGTGTGTGTGTGTCTGTTGTGACACTGTGTGTGTCTGTTGTGACTCTGTGTGTGTGTGTGTGTTGTGAACTCGTGTGTGTGTCTGTTGTGACCCTGTGTGTGTGTGTCTGTTGTGACCCTGTGTGTGTGTGTCTGTTGTGACACTGTGTGTGTGTGTCTGTTGTGACCCTGTGTGTGTCTGTTGTGACACTGTGTTTGTGTGTCTGTTGTGACCCTGTGTGTGTGTGTGTGTGTGTGTGTCTGTTGTGACCCTGTGTGTGTGTGTCTGTTGTGACCCTGTGCGTGTGTGTCTGTTGTGACACTGTGTGTGTGTTTGTGTCTGTTGTGACCCTGTGTGTGTGTGTGTGTGTTGTGACCCTGTGTGTGTGTGTGTGTGTGTGTTGTGACCTCGTGTGTGTGTCTGTTGTGACCCTGTGTGTGTGTGTCTGTTGTGACACTGTGTGTGTGTGTCTGTTGTCACCCTGTGTGTGTGTGTCTGTTGTGACCCTGTGTGTGTGTGTGTGTCTGTTGTGACCCTGTGACGTTCTCTCTGCACAGTGCTTCCTCCGGTACTCGTCCCCAGAAACAGCGAGTTCAACGCCAAGCACACCATGCTGCCGCACTTCCGTAACATGCTCCAGCAGAACGAGCCCCACATGCCCCACAACGCCACTTTCCCAGGGTCTTTCCCCCAGTCCCAGTCCCCCAACAACAGCTACTGCAGCTCCCCAGGGAGTGGCTCTGCCATCCCCAATTCCCCCTCCAGCTCGGACCCCGGGAGCCCCTTCCAGATGCCAGGTGAGGTGGCCCAAAGAGCCAAGCTCCACACCCCTTATCCATGGTGCCAGCACTGTGGTCTATAAGGAACACCACTCATGGTATTGCTCCTAAATTAGGGCTGGAGTTATGGTGGAGAACACACTTTACCTGTAGTGGCCAGCCCGTGGTCTACGAGGAAGAACACTCATGGTACTGCTCTTAAATTGACAGTATTACACTGGAAATGTATTTCCAGCCTGGGTGCTGGAAGTCATATTTGTATTTGGGCAAATTAATTTTATTGGTTTGATGTAAAATGTTTCTCGTAATGTGTTTTGCTTTTATCGCGGGATTGTAGCACAGAATGTGCGACGTGAACCATTTCCTTTACATGAAAATGACATTTCAAAAGTGATCGTACAATATGAAGCCTGTCTATCCAGCAGAGACCCCCTCTCCTGCGTATCTGCCCCCAGAGGAGCCCATGAACCAGGACTGCTCCCAGCCAATGGACACCAACCTGCTGGCTCCGGCCCTGCCCTTGGAGATCAGTAACCAGCCAGGTAACCATTGAAGATACCCAATCAGAAATGCTGCCAGGGCCCGCATTGGGTGGCCTTGGGTTTGGTGGTTTGGTTTTCTAGCACCACATTTAGCAAAAGAATTGGCAACAAATAAGATCTGAAGCCTGAAATATGTGCTAATGTTATACTTTGTGGGTTTTATATGATATGTAGTATTCAGTCTACTGTGTAACAGAAGATACGGTGAAATGTATAAACTTTAGTTTTGTATAAAAAATCTGGGAGCCTGCCGCGATCGTGACAGATTCATTATACTGTGGTGATAGCTTGCAATTTCCACACAAATATTTTTATTTTATCTCAAGAAGACTGCAATTTTGCTCTGCCATTTTTATCTGAGTGTATTTTCCAGCCGGTAAATAGTTTATGGATGCATAAAAGGGCTGAACAAGAGTACGTCGATCTACTCCCAATATTTATTATTTATCCGCACTAATAAACCAGCGAATGGTGATTACATTACGGATGTACGCTTTGTACAGCTGGTGTAGAGGTCTGATGCTCTTTCTTGTACATCTCGGAGGGTCTACCAATTAAGGCGGCTTTCCTAGCAAGTTTACGAGTGTAGTTTAGACCCCTGGCTGATGTCAGCCATGGCCGCGGTAATAAAAGCGGGCTTGTAATGGAATGGATGTCCTAATTAGGCAAGGCCCTTAAATTGTGAAAAGTAGCGCATGTGTCGACACCTCTGTGGTGCAGTGCACTAGCAGGTCTGCATTAAAAGCCTTTGCTGTACCGAGTGGCAACACACGGCTTAGTTTCTATCAACAGCTTGTTATGGAAAAGTAGGCCTATACAGATGAAGGTTTTTCTGAAGCCTTTTTTTTAACCTTTTTAAAGCTAAATTACACTTCAAGGCCCTGATCACGGAGGAAGGCGAATTTAAGTTTAAGATTATAATTAGGTAAGCATACTCATAGATAAACTGAAGTAAGCAAACAGCAATAGTGTGTTTCAGCACGAAGTGGCCTTTGTCAAGGCTTGAGGTATAGAACCTAGTCTTTTCCTTAAGTTACATTCAGACAAACGCACACATACTTACTGATTAACAGTTGTTTCTATAAAAGTTGACTGGCGGTTTCCATCCCTCCGTGGGTTGTTCTGAACCCCTCCCACACGGAAGAACCGCAAACACTGCACGTGTGTTTGTGCGTGTGCGTGTGTGAAACTTCACGTTTGTGACAGAGTTTGGCACACCTCTCTTTATTCCCGCACATTCAGCGATACCCGGGCTGAGGAAGGAGAGGAGCTGGGGTGTGGGGTGCTGCTGTATTACTGGAAACGGGGGGAGTTATGTATCCTGCTCTGAGGGTGGGGCTTCACTGCTAGCCTACTCACAAAACAAAACACACCTGGTGCCCACAGTCACTCCACAGAGGAAGCTGGGGGAGTAACAAGATTTACCCCCCCCCTCCCCCCCAGAGAAGCCAGCTGGCATGACTGCGTCAGATACCGCTAGATTTTTCTAGGTAGATTATTTGTGAGTAACCTGAGCAGACAGAGACAGAACTGCTGTTACAGTTATGACGTTTTTCTGTTATATTCATATGTATTATTATTTTAAACAATTATTTTTTTACTGCTTGGATGCTCATATAGTACTGATCAAGAGTTGAGACTTATATGCTTAGTTGTGCATTCATATGATGCACGTAGACAAATATCATTTGTTTAGGGAATGGGAATTTTGACACCCACGTTTTTGGAAAATAAAACAATTACTTGTTAAACACATTTTCTTTTGAAAGTTGTTTATTATTAATTAATTGAATAAAATCTTTCCATATTTGTTTATTTTCTACAGCCTTCTTTACTCATCATTATCAAAGCTAGCGCTAATATCGGAGCAAAAAACTTTTTGGTGAGAGCATTTCAGAGCAGGGATAGTGTTATAACGCAGCTTTAGGAAGTGAGAATGTGTTTTACTGCTGGATGTGCAGGTGAGAAGGGATGAAACTGAGGAGAACGTGCTGGGAGATGTGGAAGGTCGGGGTACGATAGGGGGAAAGAGGTATATCAGGGCGTAACGCTGAGCTCGTTACAGTAAAATGAGTTTTCGAGCAAATGCTTCTGGCTCTTTCCGCAGACGTCCAGCCGGTGGCCTACGAGGAGCCGAAGCACTGGTGCTCCATCATGTACTACGAGCTCAACAACCGCGTGGGCGACGCCTTCCAGGCGTCCTCCACGAGCGTGCTGGTGGACGGCTTCACCGACCCCTCCAACAACCGCAACCGCTTCTGCCTCGGCCTCCTGTCCAACGTCAACCGCAACTCCGCCATCGAGAACACCAGGCGCTACATCAGCAAAGGTAACCGTTGGGCCTCTTGTGGAACACATACTCAGTTGACATGGAAAATATGGTCTTAATATTTTCCAAGACGTTTTTTCAAAGTAATCTTGCCATCTGTAGTCAAGTTTTTCTTGCAGATATTTTGATTCCATAAAGCCCTGAAATTAGAGGGGAGGGGCAGTGATAACTTGAATCAGCAATCTATATGAGTAGAAAAAAAGTGGTTGCACTTGTTAACGGAGTTGGGCAAGCTTTAAAGCCTTGTGACCTTGGAATTATAAGGCTCAATCGGCGTTCTGAGTGGTTTTGAGGTCATAGGTCATACTTATATTTAATTCCCTATAAATACATGTTTATAACACTAAATCATTTTTGTCAGAAATGTCAGTTAGAACTATAATTCTAAGCTCTGGTGTTGTGGCTGTGACTCGGCGTGAGTCTTTCCCATCGCCCTAACGGGCGAAGAACATCCTCCTCCTCCTCTCGCAGGCGTGCACCTGTACTACGTGGGGGGCGAGGTCTACGCCGAGTGCCTGAGTGACAGCAGCATCTACGTCCAGAGCCGCATCTGCAACTATCACCACGGCTTCCACGCGACCACCGTCTGCAAGATCCCCAGCGGCTGCAGCCTCAAGATCTTCAACAGCCAGCAGTTTGCCCAGCTGCTCGTCCAGTCGGTCAGCCACGGCTTCGAGGCCGTCTACGAACTCACCAAGATGTGCACCATCCGTATGAGCTTCGTCAAGGTAACCCAGGGGCCAATGGGGAGAGGAGTGTGCTGCTTTAAGTAAGGATGGCTTGAGGGAAATTACACTTCCAATACACATATTTGCCATTCCATGTTTTGCAAGACTGATTATGTTTTGTGTGATTATGAACTGTTAGTGGCCTCCAAACGGTTGAAATGGAAGGTAAAGGTTGTGTGGTGATTAGTGGAAATGGGCGGTTAAGTGTGTGCAGTGATTTGTGGAAATGTGTGGTTAACTGTGCAGCGATTAGCTGAAATGTGTGGTCAACTGTGCAGTGATTAGTGGAAATGTGTGGTTAACTGTGCAGTGATTAGTTGAAATGTTTGGTTAACTGTGCAGTGATTAGTTGATTTAAATGTGTGGTTAACTGTGCAGTGATTAGTTGAAATGTGTGGTTAACTGTGCAGTGATTAGTTGATTTAAATGTGTGGTTAACTGTGCAGTGATTAGTTGAAATGTGTGGTTAACTGTGCAGTGATTAGTTGATTTAAATGTGTGGTTAACTGTGCAGTGATTAGTTGAAATGTGTGGTTAACTGTGCAGTGATTAGTTGATTTAAATGTGTGGTTAACTGTGCAGTGATTAGTTGATTGAAATGTGTGGTTAACTCTGCAGTGATTAGTTGATTGAAATGTGTGGTTAACTGTGCAGTGATTAGTTGAAATAGTAAGTTGAGTGTGCAGTGATAAGTTGAAATGGCGGGTTAAGTGTTGAAATTGAGTTTGAGTGTGTGCAGTGATTAGTTGAAATGCGTGGTTAACCGTGCAGTGATTAGTTGAAATAGTAAGTTGAGCGTGCAGTGATTATGGGAGGTTGAGTATGAGCAGAATGAGTTGAAATGGGAGTTTGATTATGAGGAGAACGAGTTTCAATGGAAGATTAAGTGCCCGGGTGGAAAGAAAGCTTGCGGACCCCGAGGCCCCGTAGGACCAGGGTTGAGCAGCTGTGCCCTGGAACTACAGCCGTTATCTCAGCCCTCTCCGTTTGTCATCATTATTCATATGCTCAGCAGATGGCCGCCTTGTCCACAGTGGTTTTAAATCCATGCCCACTCTTACACAGCCAAGTGCAGCGCTATAATTAAGGTTAAAGCACAATCAGACCCACAGCCTCCGGGGAGCATGGGTCCTTCACGGCTTCTCCAGAAAACCCAGCTCTGACGCGGGCCTCTCGTCCTCCCTCTCTCCATTCCAGGGCTGGGGCGCAGAGTACCACCGCCAGGACATCACCAGCACCCCCTGCTGGATCGAGGTGCACCTGCACGGGCCGCTGCAGTGGCTGGATAAAGTGCTCACCCAGATGGGATCACCCCACAAGCCAATTTCATCAGAGTCCTAGCCACGCCAAAACCGGCCCAGGGCCTTCAGAGGAAGGGGCAGGAGGCAGAGGGGGGAGGGGGGTTATGTCCTACTTGAAGGCCATGTGTATCGGGCTCATCCCAGGCTGTGTGTGACCTGGCTGGGGGCTCACCTGGAAGATACTTGAGCTCTGTGACCAATGGTATTAATCAGACTTTCTGTCCCGTTTACAGCATCACCACTGGACTGATTTCATAAAATCCTCTTTTCAGTTGTGCCCAAGAACTGTGTGCATCATATCTATAAGTGGTTTGGGGAGGTTTAAAGATAAGTCAGCATGCAGTTGGACTGAGCAGTTTCTTAAAAAATCAGTTTGGGGAACAGTTTCACGTACAAAAAACAACTGAAAATCCCCCAAAGGAAATCGCTTCCTTAGTTTATTCACACAGTCCAATCACAGTCCGCAGAGGATGGGGGTGGGAGGGGCATTTGTGACATAGGGGTGAGAGAATGTGTATAAAGCATTGCTCTGCTCGTGTTACACTTGGGTTGGACTGATTCAATGGGTGTGTAGATGCACTGGCCATTCATATTCAGTGGCGCAGTTTGTTCTGAAGTACACTTTGGTTGTGTTGAGCTTGTAGGTGATCATTCAATGGGTCAGTGTGGAGCAGTGTTGAGCTGTGATTAGTGCAGCTAATACCTTATTACTGAGGTTCACTGGAAGCGTCCATTTTCCCTTTTTTCCACTTTTCCTTTCAGTAGCTTGGCTTGCTGTTTTTTTAAATTGAAATACGCACAAGTACACTGAGAAGCATAATGACATGTAGACAAACAGTATTGCACTCAACAAGATAACACATAGCAAGATACACAGATATAATAATATTTAACCTTATACATTAACTGACATTGAATTCAACAGAATTTCAGAAAAACATTGTGGTTAAAGAGATTGCAATACATGGTTTTGGGGGCATGAACAGCATAAAGAAACACTAGAAAAGTTACATTTGGGGAGTGTTAGAGGCCTGTTGGGGGTGGAGTGGTGGAGTGATAGTGTAAAAATAAGTGAATAAAATGAATTGATATCCATTGGGAGATGAGCCATGGTGGTGAACACACACTATGAGCTAGTAGTCAGGACTCAAAGGACCGCACGAGTACATTGGCATGCTGTTAAGATTTTTTTAATTTGTTTTTTTTCTCCGAGCCAGTTTATGCAGATATTGTTTTTGTTTTTGTTTATATATGTTAGTGGGCATCGTGGTAAAACAGACTTGTGGGCATTTTGCAACAAACAGTCATGTCCATTTGATGCTATTTAATTTAGTCATTTTAATTCCGTCCCTTTGATTATTTTGTTAAAGCTTAGAATGCAATCTGCTGTTATTTTGTAAATCATTTTTTGTACTTTAAAATGCTCTGCTGTCTCTAGCATCTGCACTTTTACAGGAAGTAACTTCCTCCTCTGATGTTGTTTTGACATTGTTGCTGAATCCTGCTCCCAGAAAGCAGTTATATTCCTCCAATATCAAGGCTGTATCAGAAGATTCATTAAATGGTTTCTTACTATGTTTTCAAATCTAAAATGTCTGGAGTATCCGATTGGCATGTCTGTGTATGGAAAAGCCTGCCTGCATTAGTTTTTTTTTGGGGCGGGGGGTATTTTTATGTGTAATTATTAGACTCCATCTGTTCCTAATTTCTGTTTCTTTTGTCAGATGTTACAGAAACAAACAGGAAAGCAAAAATGTGTGAGATGACAATGCAATTAAAATGAGTTTGCAATGAGTATTTTCATTGAGGCAAGCAGTGTATGAGAGCCGTAAGCGTTCACATTGAATAACAATATAATAATACACTGTATTTATAGCACCTTGCATATAAGAAGACAAGCGCCTCACAGTGGTTTACAGTGGAATAGAAAATAACACAAATAAGGGTAAAATACGTCCAAAATTAAGTGAGTGGTGCAAAAACGATTTCCTACAAGGAACTCCCAGGCCAGAACAGGTGAGCCCAGGGTTCACCCCGCCTCCTCTGGCGTTGTTTCACTGTGGTAAACATGGCGTCTGCGACTGCGCAGTGTACTGTACTTCCACAGTGCCACAGCTCGTGGCCTTTCCGGTCTGCTCTTATCGCTTGCCTCATCACATCCATCGGCACAAATATGCGAGTTCACAGGAGGTTACGCAGCAGGAGCGAAAGCGCAGTGCCAGTTTTAGTTTTAGCTCAAGGAAAGGAAAGTCATAATGCACATAGCTTCTGGGGGCAGATGGGGCATGTCAGTTTCTTCATATGTTTTTTTTCCGATGAACTGGAGAGGCTATGCAAGGATAGTTTTTATTTATAATAGTCCTATCGAACTGCCAATTAGGACCGCCCCATTTTGACTCACGAGGCGCTGAGGAGAGAGCATGTTGCAACCACTTTTCGGAGACGAGAGCATTAGCAGTATCGAAACCGTGACATGGCCGCAAATCGTATGTAGGCTAGTGTGTGAACTCGCCATTAGTGATGGGAGAGAGGTTTGATTTCAACAAGTGGACCTGTTGACGATACTAAGTTTCACTTTCTCATTGCTGTTAGCGGTTTGCCCACGTCATTCATTCATTGTTACTTAAACAGCTGCCAATACTCAGTTAGGATTTGTGATCACAATGTGTTTTATTTGTTTAGTTTTATATTAAAAACATAATTTTACCTTTAGAGAGATTCTTTAAAATAATGTCTAATGGTCAATATTTTCATTGGAAAGTACAATTGTTATGATGAAATTAATGTCATGTTATCTCCATCATTGGTAAGACTGCATTAGAACATGCATACAGTATTTAAACATTTTAAAGCCTGAAAGAACATTGGGCAGAAGAACTTAATGGTGTGTGTAGCTCAAAATAGCCAATGTACTGGGCATTGTTCCAAAGCAATTACACAGTTGAAATGCTGATTACATATTGAAATAGTCAGAGCAAACAGCAAATCTACTGATCTGTCAGTTTCAAAAACTGTATTTCAAAGTAGTTTTCTCTTAGGTGAGTGTATTCAAGTGAGGAAAAAGAGTATGCATGTTACATGTGAATTTTTAAAATCTAATCAGTCTCAATTCTAAGAAACTGCCCATTTTACTTTCAGCCATGGTAACTGCATACATTAAATTTGAAGCACAATGCTTTCCCAGAAATGTTGCATATGTTCACATATAACCATTCTTATGCTACCTTTACCTTTTAACCAATAGTTAATTCATATTTAATAATTTTGCACAATTAAAATAATAATTTTGGTAGATAGCTATAAATGACAAAATACACCAAATTGCCATGCATTTAAGATTATTTTATTCAGCTGATGTATATTTTTAATCCAATAAGCAAGGGCGTTATAACATGTACAGTATTTTTCACTTTTTATTTTAGTAAATCTTAGTGCTATATGAATACTTCAAAAGAAAGAAGAAAAAAAAGATTCTTTGAATGGAGGCTCTGTTTGTGGGGATAATGTTTAGACTAATAATTTATACCACCAGCAGGGGGCACTGAGCCGTTGTTCAGGTGGGAGGAATTCTATAGATTTTCTCTTTTTAACAACCATTCAGTTAGGAGACATGACCTCAATTTTTTGTCTTGGCATTAATGTAATTGGCTCTATATTGACCGCTAATGAAAATAAGACTTGAAATTTGCATTTCTTTCCCAAAGACATTACTGAATTAAATTGTCATCCTGAACTTTTCAGTGCATGAGCGAATTTGAATTGGTTTTCATTCATACATCAAATCAGTTCAAGTACAATTCATCCACTGGAATAAGACACTGGAATTAAAAACTAATGTTTTTTATTCAGCATAGCTTTACTTTTTTGCAAATATGAATTTAATCTGTACTGAAAATCAGACAAAAGAAATGTTGAAATAGCTATATTTATTTATTTAGATGTATTACTCCCAGTATGAATAATGCAAGGACCTTAGAACTGCTGCAAAAAATAAAGCAAAAACTAACAAGTGGCCATTAAATCAGAATGAAATGCAAAGGCATATAGAGCATGGGGCATCCTGGCCTTCCTAATTAAAGATAAATTACTTTAAAAAGAACTTGCCAGGCAGATGATTAGTGACCCACAAGTGTTTAGTTTTTTTCAGGAACTGTATAAGTATCATTATTTTGTACACCAGCAAATTAGTAACTGCTGTAAATCTGAAGGTTGCAGGTTGAGGGTCAAGCAGTATCATGATAAAAACCTGTACTAGCATACTACTGCTGGCCATTCTGTTTAATATAAATAACAATAAAAGAATAATAATTCCTTGCATTTATATTGCACTTTTCTCACCAGCTGACTCAAAGCGCTTTACAGTGATGAGGGGGAAACTCGCCTCAACCACTACCAGTGTGTAGCACCCACCTGGGAGATGTACAGCAGCCATTTTGAGGCAGATGCTCAGCGCACATCAGCTGAGGTGGAGAGGGAGAGAATAATTTAAAATGACATCAGGCAATGATTAGGTGGTAGGTTGAGAGTGCCAGGTTGGGGATTTAGGCAGGATATGAATATGGGTGCCACACCCAGACAGGAGAATTCCAAGATTCCTGCTTGAATTTTTGTCTCTGGGATCACATGCAAAATGTCCCTAGTGTAATGGGGGAATTAGCATTAGTGTTATTTATTCAGTACCTCGTGTGTACATTGGTTAATTCATCCAGTGTTGGGGTCAGTTCCACTTCAGTTCAGCCTGTTCATTTCAATTCAAATTCAATTCATGAACTGATAAAGCCTCATTGAACATCATGAGAATGTTTCAATTAATACATTTGAAATGGAATTGAGACCAGACCTGAATTCTGCAGATGTAATACTTGATTTCATATTGTATTGTTCAACTTTCCTGATATTGTGCTACACTATGGGGAAACAACATCCACCAGGGAGGACACACAAACGCCATCATTACTGTGCCCCTCAAGCAATCATTGCTACGGACACTAAAAATATATTGATTATGTAACTGCATCTTTTTCAGGGTTTTGAATTGTCTTGGTACATTCTGTACTGTCACAGCCTATTTCAGAAGTATGAGAGGAACTGGTGAGGGGGGGTCCTTCACCTCAGGCTAGCCCCTACAGACACAGTGAAATAGTGTCATAGATGGCATGTGTTCAAGAGCAGAGGCTGTTCTGTACTGTGTGTCTCCATACAAAAATGTTGACACACCACCAGTGCTTTCATTTGCCTGCATGAAACCGTTTACCCATTAAGGTTAGCCTAGGCTATCTGAGATATTTTTAGAATGCATCCCGAGTTTTAGCTTTGTCTCATCGCTCCCACTGTTAGATAAACGGAAAAAGAAGTCAATGAAGACCTTTGTTGAAGTTGATATTTGTCTCCCTCTATTGGTGACATGACCCTGCTTTTGTCTCTGTGGCTCTCAGCATTATCTGTCATGAAGCGGCATCATATTTTTGCTTCTGGGGTTAAAAATAACTGGAGAGAGAACAAGAGAGAGACACTGGTCAGAGGCCAGATTTGTCTCCAAGGAGACACAGCGCGTGTGAGACCTGGATTAATTTAGTTTCTCGTGTTTCACGGGTCAGGAGCAGCTGCCATCCTGAGAAAGATAGTACTTTGTCAGTTTGTTCACTGACATGCAGTCATTTTAATCTCCGAACGAGGCACAGATGTGTTTGGCCTTGTCTACGTGCAGTAAGGTACGTTTTTTACCACCTGCTTTTGCGCTCAAACTCGCTATTGTGCGACGCGATAATGGGACCCTGTTTAGGGACACATTTGAAGGGAACATGTCATAAAGGGGTGCAGCAGGTGGGGGGTCCGCTCTGTGTTTTCAGCTCAAAGGGAACAGGTGGGGTGGGGGGGGATTCTGTCAGGCCGAAAATGAGAAAAGGTCAAAGGGCAACGGCGGGATTGGCGGGAGTGCCACTCCGGCACAACGCCCCGTCTCTTTGTCTCGCCCGCCTGCTGCATCTGTTACAGCGGGCGTCCTGCCAACATGGCCGTCGCAGAGAAGAGAGGGTGTGGCCTTTGCCACTCTGTCCTGTGCTCCCTTTATCCCTGGGCTCCTCCTTTGTCTGGGCTCAGATCAGCAGCAGCCTGTTCCCAGATAATCCCAATCCCAGATTCCCAATCTTCCTGTCCCTGGTTCCTTCTCATGGCTGATAAAGGCCAAGCATTCCGACAGGCCTCAACAGGGGGAGACTGCTTTTGTCCAGACCTGGATCAAATATGTCATTGTTTTTTCGATTCAAATACTTTCCCACCCTTTTCTTAGTGCAATATGGGGGTCTTGCTCAGATCATATTGTGGCTAGACTGGGGCTTGAGCCACAACCTTCCAGGTCCCAGTCAAGCACCTTAACCACTAGGCTCTAGGCTGGCCATGTCTGGTCCTCATGGTTGGCTCAATTGCACCAGGCAAAGAATACACAGAAAACCATTTGAATCCCCCAAAAAATATGGATTTGACCCAGATCTGAGTCAGAATCCCACCCTACGCCAATGTAGTGAAAATACTAATTTTAACCAAACACTCCTTGAGATGGACGGATTACCTCTTGTCAGTCGGCTCTTGGCAGTTGACAGACTGCTATCAGACACTTATTTAAGACCAGCAATAGAGAAAGAGCCTTGTGATGCCTGGTGACCATGGTGTGAGTCATGCAGAGCATGAGGTGACTGGGTGCCTTCTCCCAAACTGATATTATTTAGAAGTAGAGCTCTCTTTAACCCAGAGACAGGAGCTAGGGAGTACCCCCTCCAGAGGGCACAGTCAAAAAATCATGCTGACTCCAGGCCCCTCTGGCCCCTCCGGCTGTACAGACTCAGATAAGAGGCTGGAAGGAGCCTCCTCTCTCTTGGGCATGTCGGTGCAGGGGGAGGGGGGTGCTGGGACTCACATTTTGGACGGAGTGGGAGCAGCCGCTGTAACCCGGCGTGTGTGGGAGAAGGTTCTGGAGCTCCAGGCGGGATGGTATCAGCAGAGGGTCTGTGGAGTGACACACGCACACGCATAGACAGTGACACGTGTGTGTGTGTGTGTGTGTGTGTGTCAGCAGAGGGTGGACGTCTGTGGAGTGACACACATGAACATACACACACTCAGGCAGAATTCTGTGCTGTTTGATAACATGACCCAGCAGCTGCCCCTCAGTCTATGTGACTCGCCACAACAACTCAACTCGCTAAGACAGCAAGAAACTGATTCAATTTTAATTTATTAATTTGACTGAGAAAATAACTTCCAAATCTTCAGAATTTCCTCATTGTCTTGGCCTCTTGTACTTCTGTGGCTGCTATACTGCCATGTTTTAAAGGGAACTGTATCAACACCTTGTTAAAACCATTTGTTTAATTTAATTTTCGCGGCCAATATAGCAGAATATTGACCCATATTGTTCAATAAAGCAAGCTAAAGCGGTCTAGTGAACACCAAATGGTTTTATTAAACGGGGAAAAAATCATCTCTCATGGACACGGAAAAGAGCGAGCAAATGGTGGGCGCCTACTCGACGCGATACCGCCGCGCTTCCGAGACTCCTGAGAACAGCACGGGGCAGACACGGCCGCTTAATCATGCCATCACGCCGCTCAGATGAATTATTAGGGAAGAGACTCTTGCACAAAGCCGCGACCTTCCTCACAGACGCTTCCTGCATCAAGTTGGCGGCCCGAGGAGCACTCAGCGCACGCATGACTAGCCGGGCTCTCCTTCCCCTCCAGCCACGTCTCCGCTCCCGGTTCGATTGCTTTTGTCCGATGCAGCGAACGAGGAGTTCTCTCTGGCCGCCTTCCAAACCCCTCCCACGACGCTTGCGTTCCCCCTGTGAGTGATCACTTTGTTCGATGCCTCAGAGCGATCACGTGTTAAGACATTGATATAGAGCAGGGTTTCAGGATTTTGTGCCAAATTCTGTTCTTAATTTTTTAAATATCTCAATCATATATTGATCTGAGATCTGTATAAGCGCCAACTACAGCCTCAGACTGCAAGTGTATCCCAAAGAGTTTACTGTGCTCAAGTACAGGAGTGAACCAACTCAGTTAATAAATCTCTGTGAAAAGTACATCTAAGGTAGTAGACAAAACCCAACACACAGACTGGCCCCTCAGGACTGGAGTTGTGCACCCCTGATACGCATCGACCAGGGCAAGGGGCTACAAAATGTCCATCCTTTACAGTGTACTCTGTGTACTTATTTTACAGTTACAGTGGCTGCACAACAACAGGGGCAGGTTGATGTGCACATTATGTATAATAATTATGCATTAAAAAATATTTTTATATTTAAGAATTAACTGTAATTGCAAATACCCACATTTTCACTATTTCTAGTAGCAACAGAGGGCCAGTGTTGGTACAGACGGGGTTAAAGTAGGGGGAACAGTGCCAAGATTCACATGGAGAGTGTGGTCAATTGATTACTTTCAGATCCATAAACTCACTCTTTCTTCTTGTTTCTGTCTTTTTTCAGTCTCTCCCCTCTCTCCCTCTCTCCCTCCCCTCCTGTCTCGCGCACACATGTCCTTCTCTTGCTCCCTCTTTCTCTCCCCTTCTCCCTCTCACTCTCTCCCTCCCCTCTTCTCTCACACACATTTCCTCCTCTCTCACTCCCTCTCTCCCTCCCCTCTTCTCTCACACACATTTCCTCCTCTCTCACTCCCTCTCTCCCTCCCCTCTTCTCTCACACACATTTGCTCCTCTCTTACTCCCTCTCTCCCTCCCCTCTTCTCTCACACACATTTGCTCCTCTCTTACTCCCTCTCTCCCTCCCCTCTTCTCTCACACACATTTCCTCCTCTCTCGCTCCCTCTCTCCCTCCCCTCTTCTCTCACACACATTTGCTCCTCTCTTGTTCCCTCTCTCCCTCCCCTCTTCTCTCACGCACATTTGCTCCTCTCTTGTTCCCTCTCTCCCTCCCCTCTTCTCTCACACACATTTCCTCCTCTTGTTCCCTCTCTCCCTCCCCTCTTCTCTCACACACATTTCCTCCTCTTGTTCCCTCTCTCCCTCCCCTCTTCTCTCACACACATTTGCTCCTCTCTCTCTCCCCCCCGCTATTTCTTTCTCACAGCCAGATGTGTGGTCAGTCAATATCTGTCTTTCCCTTCTCTCTCTTGTGGTTACGATGCATTGGCTGCCTCTCTGTGTTTTAGAGAGAGAGGCATCCAATGAATTTCCTTCATGTTGTGAAGTCATGTCCCAGTCCATTACTGTCAATCTACCCACACAGAAGGCGTCTATGTCTGCTGGTGCTAATGTGGAAATCAGATGAGAATTCGCCTCTGTAATTACTGTATATACAATACCACTGTATAACCAGTCGCGAGGGAGACCGCTTGGCCCTAAGTTTAATATGTTGAGTATAAAGATGTCACAGGAAAATAGAGGGGACAGTGTGGAGCAGAGATTATAGAGAAATTGCTGTGAGTCCAGAGGGTTGCAGGTTTGATTCTCGAAGGTTAAGCTATTGTAGCCTTCAGCGAAGAACGTTCCAGTTCGATTGGGTGGAGTCTTCTCTCTCCCAGAGCATGCTGGGGAAGGCTCCAGTGCCCACCGCGACCTTGACCAGGAATAAGTGAGTTCGATAACGGATGGATGGTTTGGGTGGAGTCTGTAAACAGTGGGGTGAGCCAAACCTTATATCGCCCCCTTCAAGTCAACATGTGTCTGCCCTTCCTCACTACACACCAGAGGAACAGCTGGTGGGCACACGAGGGGGGCCCTGGGGGTTATTTTGGGGAGGGCGTGTGCGGTGGGGGACTCGGTTGACCCCATGGTGACGTCTCTGTGTGCATAATTCCACAGAGTTGTGTTTGGAAGCTGATACCAGCAGGACTGAGGCCCACACAGTGACTCACTCGCATGAGAAAGAGCTGCTGGCTCTGGAGAAATGAGACCCAGGTGCCCTGTCTCTCCAGGCCAGCCCTCCCACCCCCACTCTAGCGGTCAGATCCTCCCTGTGCTCCCCACAGCCTCAGGGCTTTCTGCAGCTCTCTGCCCTCGACCCGCACCACGTGGGACAGGCTGCTGAACAAGCCAGCACAGGTATGCCTGGGTGTGTGTATGTGTGTGTGTGTGTGTGTGTGTGTGTGAGGGTGTGTGTAAGCCATGCCAGGGTGTGTGTGTGTGAGTGTGTGAGTGTGAGGGTGTTTGTCTGGGTGTGTGCATGTGTGTGTATTTGTGTTTGTGTGTGTGTGTGTGTGTCTTTCAGCTGTGCCAGTGTGTGTGTGTGTGTGTGTGCATGTGTGTGTATGTGTGTGCGTGTAACCTTGCCAGCGTGTGTGTGTATCTCTATGTCTTTGTGTGTGTATGTCTGTGTCTGTGTCTGTAAACTGTGCCAGGTTGTGTGTATGTCTGTGTCTTTAAGCTGTGCCAGGGTATGCGGGTGTGTGTGTGAGTGTGACCGTGTGCCTCTGTGTATATGCAGGCGTGCATGTGTTTGTGTAAGCGCGTGTGTTTCTCCAGCGCGTTATTGTCGAGCCGTGCATTTGGTTCTACTTAGCGTGGCCACCACCCAAGGTGATTGGGAAAGACGGGTGAGACGGGTTGAGTCCCTCCCCGGTGCAGAAAATTGAATCACTTTTAATCCGCCGCTTAATTGCTGGAGCTGTCCACCTAAGTGGATTCAGCTGTTTAATTACCACGGGCCAAGAATGTACCCAGAGAGAGGAGCGAGAGCTGTAATAATATCCATCCTACCCACAGCAAAATCTCTAACTTAAACAAAGGGGCCTGAGGGCCCAGCGGCGGGGAGGGTCTGAGAGGGACGACAGATGTGCCTTCCCCCCTCCCAAACGCAGGCTGAAGAAGACATCACATGGGCCCTCCTGCCCCGTCGTCAGCTAGGAGATATGAATATGAAAAACGGGCAGGAGGGGGCAAGCGGGGACAGCAGCCAAGCCGTGTTCCTCGACGGCCGTGTCACCCTCTAATCTGTGTCAGCCCCCCCCCCCCCCCCCCCCCTCGCGGCCGATGACAGGCGTGTTTTGACAGAGAGCCGGGTCCTTGGAGCGCCGCGCTGTTGTACCTGTCGGACGCTCGTGCCCGTCGCCGTGAGGGACGGCGTGCTGTCCGATCGTCCGGGGAAGAGCGGCGCTGTCAGCGAGGGCCGCCGGGTCGGCCGAATTCATTTCCGTCTTCCTCAACCCCGCGGTCCAGGAGCGCGGCACCAGGTCAGGGCTGCTGGTGAGCGGAGGTGTCAAAATGCCCCTCGCAGGACGATGCCTTTTACAAAGCGTTCCTGGGAGTGCGCCGTTGACTTTTCTGGGTCAAATGACCGGTGAGTTCAGGCACTTAAGGTATCAAAAAGAAACCCACACTAGTTATAGTGTTAAGTGGAGCAAAAAGCTGTACTGGAATGTTCCCTTTGAATAATGACACACACTTTACAATCCTGGCAGTAACACTTACTGAACATCCCACAGTGGGCCAAGCTGTAGTGGGTTAAGGAAAGGTATGTGTATGCATGTGTATGTGTGTGTGTATGTATGTGTGTGCACGCGCACCTATGTGTGCGTGTATGTCTGTGTGTGCCTGTGTGTGTATGTTTGTGTGCGTTTGTGCATGTGTGTATTTACGGGTGTGTGTCTACGCTTATGTCAGCCAAGCTCAACTTGTCAAAACAGAAGAGTAAAATAATAACTGATCACTAGCTGGTGTGGGGAGCAGGAATGTGCAGCAGAACATGCCAAGGGCTTAAGAGGGCAGGAGCGAGCCACACAGACAGGTTTTGTGTATCAAAGTGTTTGCGCGCCTGCAAACAATTTAACATTCGAGTAACGGCACAACTGAGAACGGCATGTTTAAAAGGGAGAAGCAGTTTTGGCTGGTCTATCCGGTGTGGGGTGAGCGGGTGGGGGGCTAGGGGTCCCTCTCTGTCGGCCGCGGCGGCGAGGGTGGGGGGGTTAGGTTTTTGTGGCAAAGCCGCCGTCGTCACGCCAGGTTGACGTTTCCAGGAACCCTGCCCGGGCGTCTGGACCCCTCCCGCTCCGCGGCGAGCCGGCAGATGGGGCTCGTTCCCGCCACGGCGGTCCATCTCCGAGCGGGTCAGCGCTCCGGGCACACGCCGTTCCCTGTGAGCTGTAAACACAGGATGAACGGGACAATGGTGCAGCAAATGCTTTACAACGCTTTACAATAGCAAAAGAATGACTTGCATTGTTTGCTTGTGACCATAAGTGAGTAATTACAGTTAGGGGAAAATTCTTATTTTTAGGTTCAAACGTGGTTCACACAACCAGTGCGACTTTCAATAAAATGTATTTCTGCGAGAATTAACAGACATTCATACATTTTTTGATGGTGTTAGACATAACAGAAAACATTAAATGATATGGAAGATAGATAATCTTACTGGTAAAGAGAAGAATTTCCTCATTTAAATTACTGGTGTCCTGTAATCTGTCAGGGGTGAATAGCCTGAAAATACCACCTCATCTTTTTTTGTTTTTCCACCCTTCACTCTTCTTTGGCTGTTCCACTCTGTGCGTGAGCCAGTGAAGGAGAGAAAGGAGAGTGAAGGAGAGAAAGTGCACACATAGGGCTCATTCCAGTCCCTTATTTTTCTCCTCTTATTCGTTATCTTTTTTCCTTGTCTTGCCCCTAGCTCCATCCATCAGGAGAGGATAGGAAAAGATGAGAGAAAAAGACAGGGAAGTCAGGAAAAGGTGAATTAGGCGAATGGAATGTCCTTGCTCCTTCAAACGTCAGTTTGAAGCCGTGTCAGTTACAAACTTGGCAGATGCGTGGCAGATGGGGAGAGGTGGATCCAGAGGTCGATCATTTATAACAAAATACTTTCGAAAAGGATACGCTGATGTTTTCTTGCTCAAAGGATTGTGAGTTCCTAACTTCTACTTCTAGCTCTTAAAAGGAACATTTAAGGGGTTGGAATGTCCTTAAAGATGACTGAACTTGATTGATTTCTGGGTCAGCAGCAAGGAAAGTAAAAAAGTAGATAAAAGTGATTGGAATTAGCCCATACTGTTGCAAAATAATGGGATATACAGGATAATTCCTCGGTCAGCCATTACTCGGGGATATATAGCGGTTTGCATTTAGCTATACTGAGCAGTGAGTATAAAAGCTAAAGAGATATTACAATTGCTGGTCAAAGTGGTCCTGCTCTGTGACTGTACCATATCAGTTATGAAAATGTCTCAACCTTGTGCACTCAAGAGAGAAAATAAGACGTTATACAGTTGAGAAATGAAATAAGAACTGCAACATTTATATGATGAAGAGTGAAAAATGGTAGAAGTGAAAAGTTCATAACACATTTCACAAGTGTATTACATTGACATTACATTACATTTACAGCAGGCATTGTTATCCAGGGTGGCCAGCTTTATTTTCTTTATGTTTTGCAGTACCTACACTCATTTATTCAGCTGAGTATGTACTGAAGCAGTTCAGGTGAAGTACCTTACTAAAGGGCATGACAGACGTGCCCTGTAATAGAATCATAATGTTACAATACCTGTTCCTAATTATGTTACCCATGTATGAATTGATTCTATGTTAAAGCAAGTTTTCTTAATTAAAAAGATGTGGTTGTCAAGGTTAGACTCCAACATATTAATTAAATGTGTGTCAATTGGTTGGATCTGTTTTGCTCCTCCATAACATTTATTGATGGAGAATTTCACCCAGACCTGGAAAATAAAGTGAATATTATGAATCATAATGGCAGGTTGTACCAGACAGCTCAAATTTCCCAGAATTCTTCCAGAGACTCTTGAATTTAAGCAATGGCTTACTTTCTAGCACAAATTCTCTGAGAAGTGGTTCAGCTAACTAAAACGCTTCACACTTGCCAAACACCTCTGTTCTCTTTTGCTTTCTTAAAATACTCCACCACCACGCACACACACACACACACACACACTCTACCCTGCCACTGCTTTTTACCCCCTTGTCTCCAAAACGTTTCCCTTGAAACAGGCCCCTATGTGTGCCAGTCAATCACACCAAGTTTGGCTTCCTGTTGTGTGGTGCACAGCAGGGACACTAAATTATATTAAAGTATTATTTCTTCTCATTATTATCTTTTCAGAGCCCCGCAAATGTGTTTTCCTTTCTGTGATTTGCCTTTCAGCCGACATAAAGGCTGCTAGTTCTGTATGAATATTCTACCACCTTCATGCTGCTTTTATTATAGAGCCACAATTCAATGTGCCTTAGTTACAAGCAATGGGGGGTGTTATTGTAAAGTACTGTGGAAACTCTTTCGACCACAATAGTACAGTAAAACATTTTTTTTTTTTGTAGTGTGGTGTGATTTGGTCGCAATAATGTGATTACACTAAGGACGAAAGAAGCACTCTGCTCCTCGCACGCTGCCAAACTGTGGAAGGTCACTTTGCCTGTTGCCTAGCAAAGCCAACAAATAAACAAGCTTTTCATTCGATGACCACATTTTAGAATGCTTTCTTTGACTTTGAGCATTCTCTGAACCATATGAAAAACAACAAAATGGCTTTTGCACATAAATAATTAAAAAGGAAAACTCACAAAAAGAGCGCAAATGGCCAAAAAAATTGTTAGCGCCCAGGTAGCGAAGATTCCTGTCGTAGGTCTGCTGGTTCCATGCTGGCCAGATGGTTCTGTTCGGGAACCAATCAGAACCACACGCAGACACCAGGATGTAATAGATGGCAGGTTTTATTCGATGTTCACAGAAACAGGTCTCCAGCAATAAGAATAGTGCATGTCAGGCAGAATCATAACCATGTCCAGGCAGGGGTCAAAGTCCAAGCAACTAGAGCAATATGGAGAAGGCAGGGTGAAGTCCAGAACCAGGCAGGAGTCAGTCAGTGGGGCAGGAGAACAGGAGGGCAGGAGATGGGCTTGGACGGATATGGGTAGACAGGCAGGTGGGCTGGAGCAGGGCTGGACACAGACAGGCAGGGCAGGCAGGAGACGATATCCGTTGTTTTAGATGCAAATGTCGGAGAGTGGATCGCTTCTGGATTTCCACCAAGCTCCGGGTTCATCGCAATTACGTAAAATAACTTTTAGCTGAATTTAACGGCATGGTTAAGGACGCAAGGGCCAAGTATTTCACCAATCTTATCTCCTCTAGTAGGCGACATCCAAAAGTCCTTTTTGACACAATCAATAACATCATCAGCCCTGCACCTCCTGCTGTACCTGCTTTTTCAAATTTTCTTTCATTTTTTGTGGACAAGGTTGCTAGTGTCAGGTCTAGAATCATACCCTTTTCCTCCACCCTTCCTGTATGTCCTACCCAACAGTCTATTCTGAGTTGTTTTTCTCCCATCTCCCTGCAAGACCTAACTGATCTAGTGAGCTCTATGAAATCTTCCTCCAGCCCTCCACCCCTTTAGACATCTTACCAACATCTTCCAACATCGGGGGCGGCCTGTAACGTAGTGGTTAAGGTACAGGACTGGGATACGCAAGGTCGGTGGTTCTAATCCCGGTGTAACCACAATAAGATCTGTACAGCTGTTGGGCCCTTGAGCAAGGCCCTTGACCCTGCATTGCTCCAGGGGAGGATTGTCTCCTGCTTAATCTAATCAACTGTACGTTGCTCTGGATAAGAGCGTCTGCCAAAATGCTTGCTGGAATCTGGTTGCGTCCCCTCCTATTTTAAACAGGCAGTTGTCCAGCCGCTCCTTAAAAAACCTAACCTAGACCCATCTCTTCCCAAGAACTATAGGCCTATATCCAAGCAGCCTTTTATTTCAAATTTTTTTGAAAAAATAGTTGCCTATCAGCTCACTGATGTTTTACATCACCACAACATTCTTGACAATTTCCAGTCTGGTTTTCGCCAGAAGCACTCGACAGAAACGGCTCTTCTCAGAGTTTCGAATGACATTACGATGTCCTCTGATGCTGGTGACTGCTCTATCCCGGTGCTGCTGGATCTCAGTGCAGCTTTTGATACTGTGGATAACCTCATTTTGATAGATAGGCTTAATGAGTGGGTGGGTGTCTCTGGGAGCGCTCTAGATTGGTTCTCATTTTATCTCTCTGATAGGAGTTTTTCCGTGGCTGTTGGCCCCTACAAATCTGAGTCTGCTGCCTTATCCTGTGGTGTCCCTCAGGGTTCTGTTCTGGGTCCGATTTTGTTTGCTCTGTACATGCTTCCTTTAGGTGTCATTATTAGCAAATTCAAAGGTATTTCCTACCATTGCTATGCGGACGACATTCAGTTATATCTTTCTTTTAAACCTGACAGGATGATAAACTTAATGTACTGCATGACTGTTTGTCTGCTATTAAGAACTGGATGGCCAGTAACTTTCTTCAGTTAAGTGCAGACAAAACTGAAGTCCTCATCATTGCTGCTGATAATATTGTTTCTAATGTTGTTAATTATATTGGGCCTCTTATTCAAATGTGTGCTCGGAATTGAGAACTCTTGGTGTTATCTTTGATCAGGCTATGCATCTTGACGAGCACAAGTCTTTGTCCCGTACATGTTTTTTCCACCTTAGAAGCATTACTAAACTCAGGTCTATTGTATCACACTCTGAGCTGGAAATTATTATTCATGTTTTTATTTCATCACGCCTGGACTACTGTAACTCGCTTTTTACCTGCCTCAGCAAATCATCTCTAGACCGTCTACAACTGGTCCAAAATGCTGCTGCCAGGCTGCTGACCAGGTCCAGGAGGTCATGTCATATAACTCCAATCTTACACTGGCTACCTGTCAATTTCAGGATCCAGTTCAAGGTTCTTGTCATCACATCACACTTACCTTCATGATTTCCTCCACCCATATGTTGCCAGCAGGTCTCTGATCAGGGCTTACTGGTTGTCCCTCGCACTAGGCTCAAAACTAAAGGTGACTGAGCCTTCGAATCGGTGGCACCTAAATTGTGGAATTCTCTCTGAAATCCAGAAAACATCATGACATCTCAGCAAAAGTATCTGGATGGATATAGTACTCTGGGTAAGTGGAAACTTTAATGTCTGTCGGGTGAACTGCCTCTTTAAGCAGGGACTTAAGAGCTGTGGCGTCTGTGGAAATTTTTAAAAAGCAGCTAAAGTCACATCTCTTCAGACAGGCTCTTCAGTTTGTCTAGCCATTTTTGTGACTGTATTTCCGTTTATTTCATGTTTGTTTATTTGTGATTTGTTGGTTATATTGACTGTTCTTTTATGTATTATTATTGTTATTACTTTTTAAAAAAAAAATTTTTTATTTGATCCTGTGAAGCACTTTGTGACTCTGTCTGTGAAAGGTGCTATATCATTTTTTTTTTACTTACTTACTAGAACAGGAGGGTGAAGGGCAGGAGCAGGGTTTGGACGGAAATGGGTAGATGTGCAGGTGGACTGGAGCAGGGCTGGACACAGACAGGCAGGGCAGGCAGGAGAAGAGGCAGGACAGGATGACACAGGACTGGAGACAGGAACTCGGTACAGGACAGGCAGAGGAAAACCCCCCCCCCCCCCACCCGATACAGACAATACATTCAAATTTCACAGGTGAGCCATGGTCTCAAATCAAATATTGGCCCAATGCTGACTGTGGCAGGAACTCCATAGGACAATGCGCAATTAGACATTTAACTATGAACCTAATTATAATTTCATAGGCACACCAGCTCCATCAGCATGAAGTCTCATCTTACCCACGCGACTTTCAGTTCTACCGCAAATGATATCATGCCGAATCATTAGGGTTCGACCCCGTACCATCTGATTGGCTTTAATGATGGCATTGTGGCGGTTTTCTAGATGACTGATAATCAGAAGGCAAATTAGCCTGCCACAATGTCCGGATGCGTTCAGCCTAATCGAATCATACGCCAAAGGATCGATGAAATTCAAGAATTCTCTGTGAGATTATCAGCGAAATGGACGTGTCCGCCGCTGCTTGAGGAGTCAGCCAGCGACTGTCAAACTCGCCTGCTCTCAGTGCCGCAAATCCCGCTAGTCCCTTCAGCTCTTAAATCAATTCTCCTGGCCTTGCGAGCCCCACCTTGCGCTGTCTGCATCACTGACATTAGAAAAGGCCAGACCAAGAGGACATGGTAAAAGTACACAAAGGAGCTGGAGGTTTTTGGGGAGAGGGGAAAATGTATCTTTTGAAAAAAACGTACATAAAAGAATGGAGAGCACCGTTTATAACAATGGCAACCACTCTCCGTCTCTGTGTATGAATGTGCCTGCATAGAACTTGCACTTCTGACTTTAGGTGTAAGATATTACCATGGTTAGTGTGGAACAGTGATCTTAGTTGCTCACTGCTATTAAGGCAAAAGCAAAAATCAGCAGACCCTGTGGCCCTCCAGAACCAGGAACCAGGAACCAGAACACATCACTGGTGTAGAACATAAATAAACCTCAAAGGGAAGAACCACCAAAATGAGAACAGTCAATACTTTCCCTGTAGAAGACGTCCATCCATCCATCCATCCATTATCTGAACCCGCTTATCCTGAACAGGGTCGCAGGGGGGCTGGAGCCTATCCCAGCATACATTGGGCGAAAGGCAGGAATACACCCTGGACAGGTCGCCAGTCCATCGCAGGGCACACCATTCACACACACACACTCACACCTACGGGCAATTTAGACTCTCCAATCAGCCTAACATGCATGTCTTTGGACTGTGGGAGGAAACCGGAGTACCCGGAGGAAACCCACGCAGACACAGGGAGAACATGCAAACTCCGCACAGAGAGGCCCCGGCCAACGGGGATTCGAACCTAGGACCTCCTTGCTGTGAGGCGGCAGTGCTACCCACTGCACCATCCGTGCCACCTTGTAGAAGAAGTCATTCATTAAAAAGTAATCACTTTGAACAGTTGATAACAGTTAACTCACCTTGCCAGCTTACTTGCTGATTTTAAGGTGAAAGCCAGGGCCAGGTTGTAAAACAGTTGTAAAATACGTGGAACATTCAGGTTCCGAATATAAAAGTCCACCCAAGTATTTTGTTCTAGTCAGCTGGATTTGCTAATTAGCAAGTTCTTCAGGAAGGAGGGAGAGCTAATTAGTGAAATCAACAGGCTGAAAAGAAAGATATGGAAGGACTTTTACTTTCTGACCCCTGGACTTTCCACCTGTGGTAAAATGTGTGATAAGTAGCAAGTATCACAAGCTTTGGAGAACAGCGCATACTTGTCCGCGCTCTCCCAAATCGATAGTGAAGGTTGCAGCAGTGAGCACTGATATATAAAACTGAGGAGAATAAGGGGGAGTAGCTGAAGGAAGTTGATGCAAAAGGACATCAATTGTTGGACTGGTGCGCCTTAAATCAGGGATTATCACGGTCCTCAAGGGCCAAAAAACCCTCCCGTTACCTGGGAGTTAGATGTGAAGGCAGTCTGGCCAACCAGCAGCACTAATTATTCAGTTCATTATCCAGGAGGAAAGAAAACCAAGGCTGGATTTGGATCCAAGGGCCAGATTGAATGACCCCTGCCTTAAATGCTCAGTATTATTTAAAAATCAAGTCCAAACTGTCAAGATTAGGAGCAAGGGTAATCTCTCCCCAGTCACATTAAAGGAAGAGAATGCCCCTCCAGGGAACCCACAGGGGAATGCTGAAACTCCATCATCAGCAGCAGAATGGGAGGAGGGGAAGTTCAGCATTGATGGCATTAAATAAACGTCATATCTCTGTCCGACAAAAACAAGATGTAGGAGGTGTTTTTTTTTTTTCTTTTGTGCATGTCTGCAGACTGCCGTCCCCCATCGCACTCTGAAAAGCTTCTTCCATAGCCAGGTTTTCTTCCTGAACCCAGGGCTCCATGTTTGTTTTGCTCAAGGTTTCCATCCAATTAAGGTGACAGGGGAGTGTGCGCGAGAAGCTGTGGGTAAGAGAGACTCGTTTTTGTGCGCTGACCTGATGTCACAGGAAATGAACAGGGACTATGGCACAGGACATGCTTGGTCCTGTGCTAGGAGACTGCAGAGCGTATTAAACGTGTGTAATATTCAGTCACAGAGGATTTACGTATGTGTGTGTGTGTGTGTGTGTGTGTGTGTGTGTGAGTGAGTGCATGCATGTATGTGAATATGTACTGTATGTGCATGTGTGTGAGTGTGTGTGTGTGCCTGGGTGTATGTATGTGTGTGTGTACTGTATGTGCGTATGTGTGTGTGTGTGTGTGTGTGAGTGTGTGTGTGTATGCCTGGGTGTATGTATGTGTGTGTGTACTGTATGTGCGTATATGAATGTATGTATGTACTGTATGTATTTAAGCCTGTGTTTCATTATAATAACACATTAAATATCTGTTAGTTCCTGTCTTTGTGTCTTCAACTGGTTTGTCTCTTAATATTTGTAACATGGATCATTTTGATTGACAGGCAAAGCAGAACAGTCTAGCTGGAGGCATGCCAGTCAGTGGCGAGACACACGCCCAGGGATTGTGTGCGAGCGTTTGACCTGGAGCAGCCCACTGTATCCATGCATCGCCGGGAGGCTCCAGGCTGCTTAAGCAAGGTGTGATACCCATGCTAGTGAATCACAGCCATGTTACAGAAAGCATTGCCAGCTGCTGTGGATGTGGATGTGACGGATGACTAATTAAATTTGGTCTGAGAACAAACCCACACTCACACACACACACACACAAATTAAATAGAGCCCGAATCACTATGGGACCAAACATTTTCCAGGGGCTTTGAGTAGCGGTGTGGGGTCAGGCGCACGCTCATGTTGTCTGCGTGTTTCGAGGTCCCGCGGCCCGACGCGGTCCCAGGGGATTGTGGGTATTCTCGTTCTGTCTCCCGCTGCAGTGCTGGAGCTCGCTCGGTCGGCAGACCCCTCGCTGGGCGAGCAGACTGTTGCGTGTCCCTCTCCGCTCGGTCGGGGAGAGGACACCGCGGGGGTCGTGAGAGGACTCGGCTCCCATGGTCCGGGGTCAGCTGGGAGCGTCTGGGGCACTGCCTGTCGGTATGAGCAAACTGGTGAGAGTGGAAGTGTGCGGGTGACGGGCGGGCCAAACGCCATGCCGCGTATTACTGTGTGTCAGCCATCATTGGAAGTCGCTCCATATGGGAGAGATTCTGATATGTGTACCCCTGAAACAGCTCTTCATTAATCAACAGTTTTGTGTTTTTTGTGAACAAACAAGGGAGAGAAGATCACAACATGTAGATTTATTTCATCATGTGCACTCAGTGATAACTTTTTTAGGTATTTATTAGACTTTTAGACTTATTGGTCCCCTGCTGCTGTAGCCTATCCACCTAGAGGTTTGACGTGTTGTCTGTTAAGAGATGCTCTTCTGCATATCACTATCGTAATGTGTGGTTATTTGTGTTACTGTCACCTTCCTTCGACCAGTCTGGCCATTCTCCTCTGACCTCTCTCATTAACAACACGTTTCTTCCTGCAGAACTGCTGCTCACTGTTAGTTTTTTGTTTTTCGCACCATTCTGTGCAAACTCTAGAAACTGTTGTGTGTGTGAAAATCACAGGAAATCAGCAGTTTCTTTTTTTCTTTTTTTACTTTGTATCCATTTTTACAGCTTGATTCATATTGAAGCAATTCAGGATACGTACCTTCCTTAAGAGTACAACAGCAGTGTCAGCCCTGCAACCTGTGTGTGAGTGTGTATATAAACATGAAATAGGAAGTGTGTCTGAGATGAAACATTTCCGCATATAGAGTATATTTGTATGAACACACATCCACAGTCTGAACAGTATGTGGTGTGTATAACTCTCAGTACGCCCCCCCCCCTCCTCCGCCTCGTCTCCCTGCCGGCACGTGAGCTCCGTGCCGCCAGCCTTCTAAAAGGCGTTCAGCGCACGGTCCGCCGACTGCGTTCGCTAACGTGGACGGGAGCGAGGAAGTGGAGCGCTTCCCTGCGCCTTTAACGCGCGGACGCGGTGGGTGGCATGGGGGGGGGGCTGAGACATCGACGTGTTGCGGGGGCGGGGGCTAAGCGAGGGGGGGGTGAGGGAGGGAGGGGGAGGGCCAGTGCCAGGCCGCTGCCTGTCCCAGAGACACACTCTCTCTCTATAAGCAGCTTTTCTCTCAGGGCGGGTCAGCCCGGGTCACTGTGGGATTACACTTTTGGCAAACAGGGGTAGCTCCTCCGGAAAATCTCCACTCGGTGCGCTCCCTCATGACTTGAACCAGCTGTAATAAGCCAGCCAGGCAGGCTGAACTTACAAACAAAAAGCTAACACACTATTGATCAGTGGCAGCTAACTGCTGCAAGGTGCTGTCAGAGGTTAGCACTGTGTGGACAGCTCCAATTGGAGGATATTGTGGTGGACAAAAAAAAAGAAAGACAAAACCTTTCAACTAAAAGCAGAAAATCTTGTCGGAACACTGTCGATTTCCTGCTGTAAGAGTTCAGGAGGGACAATTCATAATTAAGGGACACCTTTTATTTTGACAGGGTGGGATGTTGTATGCGATAAACAATCTTGATATGTGGGGTTTGCTTTGTGATAGATCTTTTAATCATCATACATGTACAGTAGATGCTTATCTGCAGATTAATTCCCTCACCGTCAAACACAAAGATAAAATATTTTGGAATAATGGATTCATAAAGCTGATATTCTCTTGCATCTGATGTTTAGAGGTTGAAGTTTTAGTGTGAGCTGCTCTAAAACATTGCAGAAAAGGAATTGCAAAGCCAGCAGAATTGCTCCCTATGAAATTAACATCTGGAAATATTTTAAATAAGCTCTTGTGACTGATGCTGTGCTGTGTGTGTGTGTGTTGCTCAGTTTGTGCAATTATGTGCACTGTATGACTGTCTATGCGAGCCAGTGTGAACGTGATTGAGGTGCGTATGTGTGTGTGCTTTTGCGTGTGCATTTGTTTGGTGTGTGATTATGTGCATATGTGTACTGTACTGCATGTGTGTGTATGCGAGTGAGTGCAGGGCTGATTAAGGTACAGACTGTATGTGTGTTTGTATGTTTATGCTTGCTTTGTTTATGTGCATGCATGCAATGTTTGTTTATGTAAGTGAGTGCAACTGTGATTGAGGTGTGTGTGTGTGTGTGTGTGTGTGTGAGCGTGTGCATGCGTGCGTGCGTGCGTGTGTGTGTGTCAGAGTGACCTCGCAGTGGTGGAGGAGCAGGTGGAAGTACAGTGGCATCTGTGTTGTAATTTGTGGGAGGCTTTTTTGCCTGAAGAGCTGCTTCAGTTGAGTCAGGTCCCCCCCCCCCCCCCCCTCCCCTCCCCTCCCCAAACACACACACACACGCGCACACACACATTCTAATCAACACCTCCGCATCTGGCGAGGGTCAGCTAGAGGCAGAGCACACATTGCCAGGAGCACTGCTTTTAAGTTATAATTATCTGCTTCAAATACCAAGGAGAAGATCTTCGCTATAAAGACCGTAAAAAAAAGAGTCTCACCAATTAAACAGGGTCTCAGCCTTGGATGCACTTGCCAGTCCAGACTCAGTAATTTCAATGCAGACCAGAAAGGAGTGAGACACAAAGAGGCGCGGACAAACGACTGGACCAGACGAAACAGAACCCTTCTCAGAGCTGACCTCTGCACTCCGATAGTTGACCGGCGATGTCAGAACACAAGCCCGACTGCACAATATCCCACCACCAGCGGTTGAGAGAAGCTCGAGCCGAAGGTAAAAACATCCTCCCACGTGTTTCCCATGGCAAACAATGCAGTGAACCAAGCAGTAGCGAAATGAAAAGTAAAAGAGGCGAGTGATCTTAGGGCAGAGTGTTTGCTGACATGCCTACGGGAGGCTTAGGTCAACCTCATCTATCATTTCTGCACCCACCTACCAGACTGACTCACAAGCACCACACTTCCCCTCTGGTGCCGGCTGGAACCAAGCTAGCTCAGGAACAGGCCTCCTATTCTGCTGTACAGGCAGAACCAGACTGACTCTCCAATAGCCCATTTTTACTGTAGAGCTGGAACCAGGCTGACTCTCCAATACCCCGTTTTTACTGTAGAGCTGGAACCAGACTGACTCTCCAATAGCCCGTTTTTACTGTAGAGCTGGAACCAGACTGACTCTCTAATACCCCATTTTTACTGTAGAGCTAGAACCAGACTGACTCTCCAATACCCCATTTTTAATGTAGATTACTATTGTGGGGTCACTATTGCAGTCTCTCCAGTTTGGACAACTTCTCCCCAAGTTACAATGCTTATTTTTATATGCAAGTCTAGTAGAATAGTGCAATAGAATCGTGCTGCTTATTAAAGTAACAGGCATCTTCTTTACTCGAGATTACACAGCAAAAATGATTCTTTTTTTTTGGACTAGCAAAAACATTTAACATTTTAATTCAATAAAGTGGTGATTGAAAAGACAAGAAATACATGCCTCTAACCAAATCTACAGCATCAGTATAGCATTTATGGAGCATTGCCCCATGTCCATGACTGTCGGTATAGGTCCCTGGCATGGAGTGGATAGGTGGTGATGATGTTTCGGCTCATCGGTGTACAGCCTGTACTGAACAGTCTTGTTTAATACATGTACACACCAAGGTAGTCAATTACAGCCTTTTCATAATCTTCCTTCCCTTTCAGGCGAGATGCTGAGCATGAGACTGAAATGAAATGACTCACCACAAAAAAAGGAATGAAATAAATAAATAGACATGAATATATCTGCCTTCATTGAAAAGGCTTACAGCTATTACAGCTATGAGGGGTTGGATCCAGTTAATCCCTTTATTTTTGGTGCTTGCCCTCGTGTTGATAGTCTGCAGCTATGACAAGACATTCGACTGAGTGAATGCAGGAGCGAGTATGTCGACATGTGAAATTCAAAGCCGCTATGCTTTTGTTGTCAGCATTCTGAGACGCACCGTACGTTAGCCCGTTAGCCGAGGAGACGTGCGCTTCAAGGTGTTCCATGGCTCTGGGGAAACTGATAAATGAGTCGCCTAATGTCGGCAAACACTCTGCCTCTCCTTCATCTGTTTCCATTAGCAAAGTGCCCACTTTCCCCTGGAGGAGGTGTGTGTGTGTGTGTGTGTGTGTGTGTGTGTGTTGAGTGGGTGCTACTTTCATTACTATTAACCAAAGCTTTGAAAATCAGAGATTCGTCTGTCTGACAAAAATCCAGGCCGTGCTAATGTTTTTTTTTTGGTTTTTTGTTTTTATCACCAGCTTGCAGTCAAAACACTTGGTTTTTAAGTGCAGTAAAAGCAGATGGCTGGATAAGCAATGGACATATCCTTTCAGGAAACCTTCTAAAGTAACACTGCGACACACTTCAAATAATATTTAAGAGCTGCAAGTGGCAAACAGGCTGGTATTGACCCATAGCTGTGAAAAATGGCGTTAGCAAAAATTCTGAACATTCAAAAAGACAAAATACCACATTGTAATATCTGATGTAAGCTTTACTTCAAAATCCTGTTACATTGAGAACTGGCAATCTGAAATCAAAATGCCAAAAACAAATAAAAACAAATAAAAAAACAAAACAAAAAAAAACAACCATAAAACAAAAAATACAAATGATCTAATAACCATTCATCGTCACAAACAACCCTGTACAGCCTTTAAGATGAAGCGATAAAAAAAGCTTTATACAGAATATACCTGTTAAACTGAGTTTCAAGAAGATAAACTAAAAAGAAAAGATACACTGGGCGTCAACAAGCAGAGAAACAGCCGAAAGTAAAACCCAACAGATCAAACAGTGCCGAGCACCAAGTGCGCGGCCGAATGCAAACAAAAAAAATTAAACGACAAAAGAATTGTAAGTGCTAACAGCTAGGCTTCGTAATACCATGCATCTGCCATAGTGCTAAAAAGGTAGTTAAGCGGTAACTTTAAATCACTGTGCTGCTTACACTTAAGCAAATAAGAGCAGAACCAAGTGCGTAGAAATATCGGTATAGAAAGGACAGGCCGCAGCCCGTCTGTCCATCACACGCTCAGCGGTGTGAAAGTGCAGCCATCTTAGATTATATGACGTATTTTTCAAAGGCAGACAAATAAGGTGTCAGTCTTTTTTTCTGTTTTTTATCTTTTCGTTTTTTTTCCTCCTAGGAGCTGAAAATCAGTTTGACTCATTCTCAGTGGTCTCAGGGTGTTCCCCTCCACCAAGTGGCACTAGAGTATAAAACATAACGCAGGGACGAGGAGCTCTGTGCAAACTCCGCCAGAACCCTGGACCAGTAGAACATAGCAAAAACAGGGCTGCATGCTGTACATTTACATAGAGGAACGATGGAGGGAGGTCAGAGGTCGCCTACTGTATATAAAACTGCACCCCTGCCCCCCTCTCTTAATTCATGAACGACTGGATTCAATCCTAAAAGCGCAGCCCCGTTTCTTTTTTCACTTCTCTTTTTAGTCTTTACAACCCACCATTTATAGCATTCATTTCCATTTGACCAAACAAAACAAAACAAAACGTACATAAGAATAAGGGAACGGAAACATTAATACATGGAAGCGAACAATCCCTTTACACAGAGCAAACCATTTTGGCTTGAAGACCACTTAGGAAATATGGGTGTTAATTCTTACACAAGGTGTTCATATCTTCCAGAATCTAGCAATTTGTGATTTTGGGTTGGTTTTTTTTACGCCATATGAAGATGCGGTGAGTGTCAAATCTCAGTTATAATTGCATTTGTTGCAAGACTTAAACTTTTGTATTGACAAATATAAAATAGTGCAAGACAAAAGCACTGTGCAAAATTGCCTTATTTAGTTCTGTATTTAGCCTGTGCTACAATGCCCAGGATTTGACCTCATCTAGCTATGTACCCAAATCCAACAGAGGGCTTTATTTACAAATTCATAGTTTTCCTCCATTTTGGGTTAAACGGGAATTACTGCACGATCAGAAATTCTAATGTACAACCAAGCTTATTTGTTTTTATTTTTGATTTACTCTTCTTTTTCCTCTGATTTTTAACCAGAAATCAAAACCGCAACACCTCAACAACAATTAAAGAGTACTTTGTGATTTGATTCATACCACTGCAAGGGATTTAACAATACAAAAAGCACATATAAATTGACATCATCGAAATAAAAGAAGTATTCATTTAAATTCTACGAAACCTTTTTGGAACCTGTTGCGCAATTTATTGTCATTAATCTTAAGTGCATCCTTGGGTGGCCAAATAATTTCCGTTACACTAAACCAGCCAATACACAACAGACATAATTTAGAGATTAGAAATTTAAAGTAGCTGTTCATTAATTACATATTTTGACTACTATGAATAAAACAAGTGCTATTTCCAACTGAAAGGATGACAATAAGTGCTGATTTGATTTGGAAAGGGGCATTACACAAGACAATATCCCATGATGCCTCACACACATGAACAGTGGCCAGACAGGCACACTGCATTGCGGGAAGGAACAGCTGCTACTTTGCCCCTCCCCCCCCTCCTCCCCTCCTCCCCTCCTCCCACCACACCCACCCAAAATTGGGTTCTTAGAAAGTATTTGGGTCAAAATTTTGTACTTAAAAAAGAAAAAAAGCTTGTTTGGATAAAGAACACAAACAGAAGGCCACCAATATCTGAAAGATCACTCTTCACGTCTACCTCAGCATCACTTTCCACATTTACATTAAAAAGCAATACATTCATTCAAGTCATTTTGGAACGATTATTATACAGATTACAAAAGCTCCAAAAAGCACCATTATATCGGCACTGTTCGAGGGACAGGGAGATTGGGCAGATACCCCCAGCCTGTCGCCTCCATGATACAATTACAGTGAATGGAAAATCGGGGTGTGTTAAAATACACTATGACACATTATGTTATGTGTTAAGTACTGGAATGAAACCTAAACAATTTTTGCGTAGAGTGACTCCACTCCCCTATACTGCCAACAGCAAAGTACACTTTAGTATACATCTCTGGCTGAGAGCGTTTGAAACTACCGCCACAAGCGCGGCTAGTTAAAAAAAAAAAAAAAAAATCTTTGTTAAATTTTCTTTTGAAAGTTTGCTTGTTCCTCTTTTCCAGAATAAAACATGGTTGACAGATCTCTTTGTTCCAAACTATGGATGGGTAGTATGGTCCAAAAAAGCCAAATGGCGAAAAACGCATTGACCGCATTTGACTGGTTTTATCTCACGTGTGTGCAGTTTGAGCAGTGCTTGAACAGAAAACGGATTAATTAGACTGAACCCCTGTCATGACTGGACATTCGTGTCATTTCACCGTTGCTTGGACCTTGAAAACATCACTTGAGCCCCAGTATGCGATTGCTTGCACAGCGAATGAAAAATGTTAGTTACAACCTGAAATGTGTCCAATTCTGCAGATGGCTGATTGCCCATGGTATACCACCGTTAAAAAAAACGGCTAGAAGGCTACAAAAATATATACAGTATGCTTATACCGGTTAAGTGATACATTGCTTTGCAAAATTGGAAAAAGAGTTTCGTGGACGTTTTAGTCTGTGGAGCTAAAAAGAAAAAGAAAAAAAAAATGTGTCTTTCCTAATAATCAAAACACTAAACTGGAGCACATACGCAAGCATGCATTCTAATGATTTGATTAAGACAAAAATACACATGTATGCAGCACGTATGTGGTTCCGTCTTTTCTCCATATTTGCTGTTGCAGGACACATTTTCAGGTAATGCGGTGGGTTCCTGCTCAGTCATAACTTGATATCCGAGTAAAAAAATACAAATAAAAATAAAACTGTAAAAACAAAAATAATAATAATAGTCATTGATTAATGGAGAAGAAAAGCAGCTTTGATTTAACTGAAGCACATATAGCTTTTTTATAAATGCATTTCTTTAGGTACCTTCACTTGTTTTTTTTTGTTTGTTTTTGTTTAAACCCAGCATGTTATTTTGACTGGACTGGAAAGGTCTGACCACATTGGAGCAGTTTGTTTCTCCCACTGTCCTGGAGGAGGTGGCAGGAGGTGGCAGGAGGAGCTTCACACCGCCTCCGCTCGCTCCCTGAGCCCCAGGTAGGCCAGAAAGGAGTGCTTGAAGGAGGTGGGGGACGGGGAGGAGAGCAAGGAGGGCGAGGAGCAGGAGGAGGCTGGGCGCGGCCTGGTGGGGGGCGGGGGAGGGGCCTGGAATGTCCCCCCTCCCCCAAACTGGCTCGGGGGGAAGAGGGTGGTGAGGGGGATGAGGTGGGCCAGCTCCGAGTTCCTGTACTCCTCGTAGCGCAGGGAGAAGGAGCAAGAGGAGGAGGAGAAGGAGGAGGAGCACTTGGCCGAGAGGTAGCGAGGGGCCCGCCCAGCCTCCTGCTGTTTCCCGGAGACCGACAGGGCCACCGACCGCAGGGCGTGGCAGGCGGACAGGCCGAGGGCGGGTTCCGGGGGCTCCTCCCCGTCGCCGCCCTGGTGCTTCTTGACGTGGCGGCTGAAGACGAAGGGGTGGGTGGTGGCGAAGGGGCACTCGGGGCAGCTGAAGGTCTGGCGCGGGGCGTGCTTCAGCTTCTTGTGCAGGTTGAGGTTGTCCTTGCGTTTGCAGCTGTAGCCGCACTGGTCGCAGTGGAAGGGCCGCTCGCCCGTGTGCACGCGCACGTGCTCGATCAGCTTGTTGGCGGTCTTGGACAGGTAGCCGCACTGCTCGCACTTGTAGTGGTTGCCCAGCCGGTGCCCGCGGACGTGCGTCTCCAGCTCCAGCTGGTTGGGCTTCAGGGCCTGGCAGATCCGGCAGCGGTACTCCATCTTGTAGTGCGTCTTCAGGTGACACTCCATGGCCGCCGGCCGGTTGGTGGAGTAGATGCAGAACGGACACCTAGAGAGGACACACACACACACACACACACACACACGCGCACACACACCAGACAGACGGCGTAGAGGTTACACTGGTGGAGTTAGCACGCATTGTCCAAACACATCAAATACGCCCTCATATGTAGGGGGGGCGGGGACTTGCTGAGACCTGAGTTAGTGCGTTCTGCTTTCTCGTGTGCATGTGTACGTGTGAGTGTTGGTGCGGCTGCACAGACAGGAGGGAACAGGATTTATGTGTAGGTAAATGAATAAATGAATGGCACTTACATTTAAATAGCACCTTTCATCTGCTCTGGGCCCCAAAGCGCTTCACAAACCCTGCAGAACAGAATCACCTCAGAAACCATTGGTGAAGCCCCTGTCTCCCGAACCACCTCCACACAGGAGACCGACCTGCCTTGCCCCCCTGGACCCCCCCACTGTTGGCCTCGGCCAATCCCACGACCCCCTAGCCTGCCCTCTTTCAGCTGGTGCCTGCCAATACCACCCCCCTCCCCCACCAGAGTTAGCCTAGCCACAGTTTCAATGGAAAGAATATCATATGTCCAAGAAACACAGGAAAGAAAGACAGAATATATGCAATGCTGTCAGTGGGCAGGAACTGGTCCCCCATTTAAAATAATAACCCTGCTTTTTCCACACCCTACATGGTTGCCCCCTGCTAACACTGTTATGATAGGGCAACTGAGGCCATGGGCTAGCCTAACCAAATCTGAGCTTGTTTATTCATAACTACCAGTGTCCATGCCGGGCACAACCTTTAACCTTACATCTGATTGGTTGAACAGAAAGGACTGTCTTAGCAACAGGTCTGAAGGCTCACATCTGATTGGTGGGTCTTCGCAACAGGCCTGACGGCTTAGATCTGATTGGTCGGTTTTGGCAACAGGCCTGAAGGCTTACATCTGATTGGTCGGCCTTAGCATCAGGCCTGAAGGCTCTCAGTGCTCGTGTGCATTGAAGATCAGGTTCAGGAGCCCCCTCCCCCCCACACATACACACACAACAACAGATGTTTTTTTTTCATTGGTTAATTCTGCGATGTGGTCGGTGTTTTCCCTGAGAGGGCACTGGTATTGGCTCCGGTTGCGAGTCTGTATACTGCCACTACTGCTGGCCTGGAGGGTTTTGTACACCCAACAGCGGGAGGAAACGCAGACCACCAGGTCATTTCTGAATGAAATGGCCCACTTTTCATCCCCAGAACACGCGCTGAGGGTATGGGGGGATGCGGGGGAGGGGTGAGAGAAGTTTAATTTGGCACCTCCGTCTGTGTGAGCGACGGATGGAGGGAGCGGAAAGTGCCAAAACGCACAAGTCATGGCCCACTTGCAGGACACAGACGGGCCCTTGCTTCTACTCCGACTGGGGCGGATTCCCGCGACGGAAACCACACGCTTTAGCGCACCGTTCCCACGAACGCAACGTCTGGCGGTTTGGGTGAGAGTGGCGGCCGAGGTTCATGGCAGTGAGTGACAGAAACGTCTCCGCACCCTCACAAAAGCAGGCTGATTACCGGCGGGGTAAATAAATGGAGATTTGATTGGCTGCAACCGTACAGCCTGCATTAGCACATTATTCAGGGAAGCTACTAAAAGTCATGAATCAATATTTAATTACGGGCAATGAATGAAAAGATCTCCACTCGGTAATAACTCTGCAGCAACACACAATAAGTGGTACGTACAGCCTTTGCTACTGAAGAAAAACATAATGCAAAGACTTTTTTTGTTTTGTGTATTATGTAAATGAACCCTGCATCGGTGAACAGGCATCAATCATTTAATTACGTTAAACACAGCGCGGGGACTGACAGTCACAATTTTTTCATTAGGCATAGGTAATTAATTATTAAGGCTAAGGGGATTCACACTGAGTTTGTGGTGAAGAAAAAAACGTATGCATACACTCCCTCACACTGGGAGAATAGCATTGTAATACTGAGTTTCACTTTCCCAGAAAGCAGCACTGTTAAGAGTTTCTGGCCCATTACGTTTGTGCTTGATTAATCTTTTTGCTTTAACGTATAAATGAAGTAACAGTGGAACAGCAACGGTGCAGTTACTGCCATAATGTGGCACAGTCTAGTTAAGCATTCTGAACCATGTTCGACTTATCAATTCCTTAACAACCTGTCAAAAAACGTTCATGTCCATTACTGTTACTGTTCCACTGGAGGTGTGTGTCTGCTCACTGAGCCAACTCCAAACTATCCTCATTATAAATTCCCATCAGTGACTAAATCCACAACGGTAATTTGTATATAAAATAAAACCTTCAGTTGATTTATCCATCAATCGCTCATTGCTTCACACTGATATAGTGAGCCAGGTCTCTCGATGGTATGAACTGTGAGGGGTTTAGATGGAAGAGACTAACGTATCCCTGCCCTCATCCGCAACTTTTCAAACAAATCACCTGTCTGTGTTTTTCTCTTGAAAGCAAGAGAGATTCAACTGCCACAAATTCTCAAATAAACGACTGACGGGCAACAAGTGAATGAACACGGTATTAAACCCCTTCCGCTAAATCGTATATCTGTTAAAGTGTCAGTTTGAAACCTCCCTGGCAAGCCAAGTGTGGGAAGCACTGGTATATAAGTGCACAAAGAGAAGGAGAAGAGGGGATGAGATGGGCTAAGGAGGAGGAGGAGGAGTGGAGAATGGAGTGAATTTTCAGTCAGGGAGGATTTGAATAGAAGTAGAGAGAGGGAGGCCGTGACAGGTGCAGGAGAGGAGTGAAAGCTGTGAAAGGATGGATGGATTTAGTGGAGAAGTAGACAAAAGTACAGGTTGACTATGTTTCATAAGGAGGAGAGGAGAGAAGGAGGGAGGGAGAAGGCTGGAGTTGAGGGGGGAAAGGAAAGAGGGAGGATAGGAGAAAGGGAGAGGATGGTTAGAGTTGGGCAGAGGAGGAGGACAGGAGGGAGGGGATGGTTGGTGTTGGGGAGCAGGGTGGTTGGTGTTGGGGCAGTGGAGAACGTGAGGAGAGGAGAGGGGATGGTTGGTGTTGGGGAGCAGGGTGGTTGGTGTTGGGGCAGTGGAGGACGTGAGGAGAGGAGAGGGGGTGGTTGGAGTTGGGGAGCAGGGTGACTCTTGCTCTTGCGTTCCTTACTTCAGTCCTCCGGTAGGGACTGTGTGGCACTTCTTGTGCTCCAGCAGCTGCTCGGGCGTCTTCATGAACTTGTGGCAGACGTCGCACTCGAACATGCGCGTGATCAGGTGGATCTGCAGGTGTCGCTCGTACATGGTCCGCGTCTTACACACGAAGTTGCAGAATACGCACTCCAAGCCTGTGGGCGAACAAACGGGGGTCTTCAGAGGCCAGGGAGGTGTGTTGCGTTCCCACAGTGCACTGGGAGGCGGCATCCCACAGTGCACTGGGATGTAGCGGTCAAGGCCGGCAGGGTACTGCGTTAAAATCTGATGGGACAGTGCTTGTGTCCTTTGGAAAAAGTTTCTCATCAATTCCTCCATTAGCTATCCACCTTTATACACAACTACAGTGCAGTTCATAAGTATTTGGACAGTGGTACAATGTCTGTTCTTGTGGCTCTGTACTCCAACACATTGGATTTGAAAAGAAACAATGAAAAATGAGTTTAAAGTGCAGCTGTCACCTTTCATTTCAGGGTATTTACATTCATATCAGGTGATCCGTGAAGGAATTACACATCCCTTTTTATACATTGTCTCCCCATTTTAGAGCCCCAAAACTAATTGGACAGCTGGCTTATGAAGTATTGCTTATTAGTCAGGTGTATTCAATCGCTTCCTTAGTGCATGAATAAGAAACCTTTCAGTATCTAGTTTCGATTGCATTTGGAGTCTGTTATTGGAAATGGTCAACACGAGGACCAGAGCTGCACTGATGAAAGTCAAGGAAGCCATTATGAGGCTTACCAAAATGAAATGTTTGCTACATCATTAGGGTCTGCACTGTACAGTATATAACTTATGAAGACTTTATTTCCAACAAAATCCCATTCAGGATTCACATGAAGAGCAGGTGAATTATAGCAATGCTATGATGCATGTCTACTGAAATATGAACAGACAGAAGAGCTGGGGTGGGGTGGCACAGGGCACGCGGCGCTGCAGGGATGGAAGTGAATACACTCTGGTGATACGCCAGAATAAATCTGGATATTCAAGACGACTGTCATTGGCTCAATTCACGCAGAACCACCAAGGTCAACCCAGACAAGAGAAAGAAAGAAAATATCATTTTCATGCGGGCAATGTACTTCCCCTGTTAATACACAGGGAGCTGTTACCCTTGCTTGTGTAAGATGGCAAATATGATTATAATATTATTAACCGATATATCAATCACTACAGGTAATTGAAGGCAAAGGAGTTGTAGAACATGAATTTTGAAACATAAAATTAATAAAAATAGAAATCATAGTCTTCACAAGGTTAAAGAACATGTGTTCTCAGGAGCGCATACCTTTCTCAGATTTATCTTCTGCCCCCGATCCGGATTGGCTGCCCCCGGACGAGGGCGGGGCCAGCAGGCTCTTGAGCTCCTCGTGGGCGTGGGTGATGTCACTGCTCTCGGAGCCGTTGAGGGAGTCGCTGAGGGCGGAGAGGGAGGAGGAGGTGCTTTTGGTCTCACTGAGGGGGCTCCTGGAGCTGAGGCCTGGGGGGGGACGGGGGGGTTCAAAGGTCACAGGTCAAAAGGTCACAGGTGAAACCTATAACCTCCCTCTATACTGCAATAAACACGCCTCGCATCTTACGCCAATAAAAGAATTGCAAAGTTTATTAAACAGCATTCCATGACCTCTTATTCAACTGCATTAAAGACACCTCGTGCACTAACCTCTCATCTTATGCCACTGAAAATGAGACCTCACTATAGCCCTCCATTCAACTCCAATTACAGCACTGCATGCAAAGGCTTCTTATTCAACTGCATTGAAAGCCTTGAAGGCTACAGTGCCATATTCACCTGCAATTAAAGCACCGTATGCGAAAAAC